>NW_005842324.1:884883-886968 GCF_000455745.1 Alligator sinensis
CGGCGCCCCCCCCCCCCCCCCACCTCTGCCCCTGCCCCCTGGGGGTAGGGGGCAGTGGGGCAGGAGTGAGGGGCACTGGGTTGGTACTGTCCATCAATATTTGCAAATGGTGCAAAAAAAGTTGAGAACCATTGCTTTAAGCCATATTGTTTGGGATACCTTCTGCCTTGTCACTCTTCACAAATGCTAATTTTTATATTAAATTGGCTTTTAGAGGGGATGTGGGGGGAAGAACCTGACAATATTCTGTGCTTCTGAACTGCTGTGGGAAAATAGCAAGGGTGGGGAATGAAATTTCATAAAATTGCTCCAATAATCACTAATTTTTAACCTTGAAAACAGGGGAATTTAGTTGGATAAAATTATTCCCCAGTGACATATCTACCAATTCAACTCATGTCCAGAGTCACTGCAAGTACTTTCCAACTGGGAGAATAGAAGTTTTTGTCCCATTCATTCCAGAGTTCAGCAAAGGAAAATTCTGCACTGTCCATTTTTCACCTATTAATCATTCCATATTCTTAGCTTAGCTTGCTAGGGGACACCGTTTTCAGTTGGTTCTACAAGAGGAACTCAGACACTTTGTGATAGAGGAAAAAAGTATCTACATGAAGAGGATTCTGAACTGTCTGAGACGGTATTCAGGCAAGAAAGAACCTGTGACACCATCTCGGGGAAGGGGCAAGCTTAGACCTGTACCTAACCCACAAATTAGCACTACATGGCTGTTTCCAAGTAGAATATTCTGTTCAGGATAAGGAACGCCCTGAGCAGCTAGCTGCCTGTCCTAGAAAATTTGAGGAGCTCTAATGAGCCAGAAATCACAAAAGCAATTTTAGGGTTAGCTAGATCCCTAGGATGATAAAACTGCTGATTTCATTCACCTGAAGTTTCACAAGGAGATAGTAATACCACATTATGGGAAGGCATTGACATACGTATATAAAGACATGCATTTTATGGCTATTATTTCATAAGCTTCAGTTAATGTTAACATCTGGTTTCTCCTATTATTCTCTCCTGCAAATCAAGTTGATAAGAATTGTTTGATCTTGTCAGTGTCTGAGTTGAAGAATTTATGAAATGTAGAACTCAGTCAACACATCTCTGCAGTGTGTACACAGCCAACACGTCTTTGTGAACAATAAATCCATCTGTTTAAAAGACATTGTGAAATGCTGTGTTAAACTGTGGTCTGCTACACACATGTCCATTTTCCATCTATTTTCTTTGAACATGGAACACAGTAAAATGTATTGTACAGCTTACCAGTTTGATATCACTTTGATAGACATGAAGTGACCTTATATACACACTCCAATGTACTCTAATCTGTGGTCTCCCAGCTCCCACTCTGCAGGAATTCTGAGATGTTGATGGAACCCTGTGATTTAACAGAGCAGCTGCAGTGACCCTTCACCCTTCTCACTGGTTCTGACAGCTGCCTACCATGTGTAGAGGAAACCTCACAGACTAAAATCTCTGTCATAAAGTAAAGATCTTTAGATAAACATGCAGGTCTGATCATGCTATTACTTTAAAAATAAATATTTTAAAACCTGAACTTTCTCTATGTCTGAAAGAATGGTACCTAGATATTGACAGCATCATCTATAGTAAAAATAATGGGTACATAAAGTAGCATTCCTCTTTCTGTTTAAAAGATAGGTCACTATACACAGTGAAAATCATAAAAAACCTAAGCAAGCTACTAAATAAATTCGTTAATTGGTCTCCTAAAACCAGTTCAGCTGGCTTTACAAGGTTCATCAAGTTTTTCTAGTTTGTTTTTAAGTGCGGTGTCATAACAGACTTCAATAGGAAACAGCTTAGAATTTGTACCATTCCATCCACCAAGCAGGAGATAGGTTTGTATTTAAGTAGCAGCTTTTATCCTTATAGTAGACTTATTTTTATCAGGCCTTTTTCTAGCAAAAGAATGAAAAGAAATGTTTAAAATACAAGAATAGACCAAAATATAAAGTTGGTTAAAACCCCTATTATGGGCTAGACTACCAAGCCGTCTTCTACTTCTAAGCCATTCTGTTCACATACGGTACTTGGAGTTATATCATTGCTAAAGCT
>NW_005842324.1:886978-929908 GCF_000455745.1 Alligator sinensis
ATCTTTTGTCTCGCTGTCATAGTATTAAATTGATATACCTTCCACATTTGGGTAAAGGTCATTATCCTGTTGCCTGGTTGCATTGCCTCCGCTGAGCAGGTTAACTGCTTGAGGTCTTTTATCTAGATAAATGTTTCACCAGCACTTTTGCTCCGTGATGACACAAACTGTTCTTCAGAGGTCAAATACAGATGAATTAGCAATGCTATGATAACTTGTTCCCTATACATTTAGAAATAGATTCATACCCATGGGAGTAAGTTTTTAAACTCCATAATAGGAATAAAAACAGTGTTAGATGGCTGACTTTCCTCAAGAATTGTTTCTCCTACATATTTGCCTGTTTCTCTTTACAAGAAAAATCAGTGCAAGATTACTATTGGTTTATTAAAACAATGTTACTTTGCAAATAAATTTACCAATAACGTTAGGAATAGCCACTTATTACAAATAACATTAACAAAATATTTGTATATTAAATTGCTCACTTTTTAAATGTGCTGTCTGCTTTATAAATAGTTTCTTTGTAAGTGCCAACTTCTCTTAATTTGAGTTGGTCTAATAAAAGATATCAGATTTACCCAAAGAATCTTGTCTGCCCGTGTCTTAGACCAACACGGCTACAACCTACATCTCTGTAACTTTTTTAAATATTTTTTTTAAGAAGCCATCAGGCCTTTCCAGGAATTTTCTTTATTACATTTGTTTTGAGGGCAAGTCTTACTTGGAGACAAGAATAAGAAAAAAAATATCCTGAAGTGTGGTCACTGGAAGATTTTTATTCTCTTGGTAACATGTTTACTCTGCAGGTAGATTATTAATGATATGAAACAAAACACAGTTAATGTAACTATTTGTTTAAATCCATTTTGAGGGGACTAAAGCTCAAGAAAAAATAGAATTGCAAATTACAGTTATAGGCAAAATGCAACTCTATCTTGAACAACAAAACACTAGAAAAAGTGATGGGAAGTAGTTATAAAAGCTACTTGCATACTACATGTATTGTTCCTGCAAAAATGAACCTTCCCAAATTGTTTTAAGCATATTTTAAGCAGGAAAGCTGATTTTTTTTCACTAGAATAGAAGCAGGGAGGAATAGAAGCAGGCACACTGCTGCAAGATGACAGTCATGCTTCTCCCTCTGCCAGCCTGAGGAAGGGAGAGGGTAGAGTTCATGGTCAGAGCCACAATGTTAGCAATCTCACAGCCACAGCCACTCTAGTTAGGATCCCCTGCCATCTATATTCAGCCATGATTGGAAAAATCTTTTTTTCTTCATTCTGCTTTCCTAAATGGAGTATATTTTATATATGGGTGTGTAATATGCTATAAAATAGAGCATTTCAGCTAAAATGTTCGACGTTCGTGCATCAACATTTCTTGCATTCAAAAGCTTGTCTAACTCTATCACAGCTATGCAGTTAGTCCAGTAAACTATATCACCCAAAGAAATCTTTCCCTCCCAACACTGTCACAAATAAAAAGGGAATGTATTCATAAAATATAATCGAACCTTCCTTTGAAGGTTTCTGTTGGTTTCAAATGGTATTTGATTTAACCCATTAGGATCCAAATTATCAGCATGCACATTTTTCATAAAAGGAAAGGTTTATCTTCTCATTTTCTGTAGATCTAGGTGCCAAATTTGGACTGTACTTAGGCACCTGATTAAAGTTAAGTTCTGCTGAAGCAAATGGCACTTTAAACATATGTGCTTATATGTTATCCTAAGTATCTGACCTACATTCCCTTTCATTTAAAAGGTACTCTTACTTTCAGAGCCACAGATTGAGGGTCAAGTTTACCTAACCCCCTCCCCACCCCAAGATTTAAAGGGGCCACAACTGTTTTGTATTATCTTTCTCTTTATTACTTTAATTAGTATTGAAGTTACTAACATATGAATTTTATTCAATGATTAATCTCAGACATATGCTAATATAAGATCTGATCCTTCTATAGATTCCTTGGGCGTGTCTCCACAAGTGCACATATACAGGGGTGTGCGTTTCCTGTGGGCCAATAGCAGTAGCATACATTTGTGCCACTGCTGTTTGTCCCTGGGCATGCCCCTGTACATGCGTTCCTGCATGCAGCAGGGGGACTTGGGTGGGGTAGGAGAGGCTAGGGTACCCTTACTTGGAGCCCCAGGGGCCTCCTGGGACAGCAGTAGCACCAAGCCAACTTCTCAGAACCTGATCAGCAGCCAGATCATGGCTCTGGCCGACCAGGCTCTGCTTTCTGGCAGTACACTCTGCTACCATGTGCTCTGTGCCATTTTTTTAGTGGTGGGGTTTTTTTTACACCAGGATCTTCTGCAAATTAGCAGAGCCATGCCTAGGTCCACATGCATGCTTGTGGGGACGTGCCCCTTGTGGGAAAACCATACTGACATCAGACAAGCTCTGGATGGGCACAAAATCCACCTGCCTAGATTCACCCGGAGGATCACAGCTATGGAATTTATAGCAGCATAAAAATTAAGTGTCGATTTTATGGGGGAAAAACTTTCTTATCTCGTATGTATATAATGTGTGTCTTGTGCTACCTCACTGCACATTGAAGTACATCTCTGCACTTCAGACAATGCTTTTTTGACCACTGAATCAGTGTAGTGATTTGTGTTAAGCTGATTTTTTCCAATTTCATATGAGGAATCTAGGGAATCACCAAAAAACAAAAGAAAACCTGGAAATTTATTCTCTGCATGAGTTTGCTTTTTCATACAGATCTTTTTTGATCCTATTCTTTTGTGGAAACAGACAGTTTAGCTAGATTTGAAAAAGAATTGGACAAATTCTTGGAGGAAAGGGGCAACAGTAGTTATTGAGCATGGAAACTAGGAATACAGCCTCTGAATCAGAAATTCCTAGATCTTAAATGCTGAAGGCTGCAATTATGGCGGGGGGTGGGGGAGAATGGGAAAGTGGGGGAGCACAACCTGGTCATACTCAGTTCGCTGTCCCTTTCAGCACTTACCCTTTGCCACTGTGTGACACAGAATAATGGGCAAAATGCATCTGTGGTCTAACTCAGTAAATGGCAATGCTTATGTTCTTTGACTCTCCATTATTTCAGTGAATATTAGACTGTAATCCACTAGGGCTAGGGACAGACATTACACATAAACCAATTTAAGAGATCAGAAACTAGTTTAAAACTGTAACAGAACAGATGTTCATTGAACATAAACCAGTTTGCAAATGGCTGAAACTGGTTTGAGATAAACCTGGTTGACTCTAGTATCAGACTTAACTGATTTGGGTCAAGCCAGTTTATGCAATGTCTGTCCCAGACCCCTTTCTGGTTTGAGTTAAATCAGAATCCTTCAGCATCCCAGATACTTTCCAACTCTGGGCAGGGCTCTGCTCTCTGCTCCAGCCGAGAAGGGCTGGCCCCTCCTCTGTGGTTCCTGGCTGCAGCTCCGTCAGAGACTGCACCTACAGGGCAAATGCCTGGCTTCCGCCTACTCTCCCCACCCCCTCACCACTCCTTGCTCAAGCAAGGATTCCCCCTTCCCCTCTGCTTTACGCAGATACCTCTCAGCATTAGCTAAAATACCACATACTGGCTACGACAATGCTGTGGGAGAAAGGACAAAGGGCAGTGGTTTAGGGCTCTTTGGAGCTAATCACCAGGTAGCTGGTAATATCCCTCTGTTCCTCCTTTGGAAAAAGTTGTTTAAGAAGGGCTGGAACTAATGAGAGATCCTTTTGTTTTGCTGATGGGGTAATAAATGTTCTGTAAACCCCTGCTGGCTCCTTTGCTGACCAGCAAGAGGGGAGAACTCCTCCCTAATAAGAGTGTCCTGCAGGGGCCTGGCCACGCCCTCCCTCAGCTCATCATTGTGGAAGGGAAGGAAGGGCTGCTCTAACACCCCCTGGCTTCTAGCCCAAGCCACTGCAGGCATGAGCCGGCATTTCCTCAGTCCAGAGGGGATGTCTTTATGGTTACAAGCTGATTCAGCCTGGCCAGGTTAGACTAACCTGCAAAGATTGAATCAATTCAGGCCCAGGATTTTTGAATGTCTGTCCCTAGCCTGGGAGTGGTAAACCCACTGGGGCTACCAGAGGTATTATGGCCTGAAGTAGCAGTCATGGCACAGACTGGCACCTTTTACTTTCCATTTTGAGGAGTTTATTGTATTAGTGTTATCATATCTGTTATTTGGTACCAAACAGAAAGTATAATTAAAGCTACCACATCTTAATTTATATTTGGTAATGTGAGTTTATTTAGGAGACATTTTAAGCCACTGACTGCTGAAACCTAGGGAAGTGTCTGTTGGATATCCACTTAGCAGCAGAGCCTCAGTTTCTCAATGCAGTCTTCATATAACCTTTTAATCTCATTTATGTCTTTGACTTTTCGTATTTTTTACATTTTAACCCCTTGTTGCAGATATTTTTCATTAAGTGCTTTAGAACTCCTGATTCACTTCCTCGAGGGATTAACTAGAATTCTAATGCTCCTGCTTTATCTACATTAATTTATAGTCTATTTATTTCAAATAAAATATTCTAATAAATATGTATATCATATTACTCTGAAAACTTTAAACCGTGAAAACTTTATGCAGTGAAATAAAAAAATTAAGCTATTGCATGTTTCTCTAAATTTTGTTTTAAATATTAGCCTACCAAAGCATGGTGGATTTATATTCTCCAAGCAAGCAAACCCCACCTTTGAGGTTTACACTGCAAAGCTCTAATTTTTAGTTGACTTATAAGAGGATTTAATCAAACTACAGGATATATGATTCAAAGTAAAAATGTAATTAAGAAAAATCCTTTTTCTGTAGGCAAAGAGCAGCTTGTTTTCATTAATTTCATGAACAATTTTATTTTTCTTGGCTGAAAACTTAAACCCATGATAAGAGAGAAGATTCATGGAACAGTCTACAATATCATACAGGTTTTGTACCTCAAATCTATTATGGCAGTAGCCACTAGCGTACCTATTGCTAAAGGTTTATCAGACTTCCTTTTTTATGAACTCCTGTTTTCAGGATGGACTTTTACCCAAAGATTAGCTGTGAGCTAAATACAGACAGGCAGACTGTCAGCCTGAGGAAAGCAGATACATAATATACTGAATATTTACGTGTAAGTGTGTATATTTAACATCATACCATTTCCAACAAAATATTTTGGGGAGCTTAGATTACAGGAATAAAATTGAGTGAAAAGGCAATTAAGCCTTCTATTTCTGTATGCTTTGTTGTTGTCATGCCTTATTCATGAATATGGCAAGCTCTGCAGCCTTCACTGAAAGGAATAGTGGAGAAGATAAGAAGCATATTGTCTGCTGTCCTAATCCTGCAAGGTGCTGAATGTTTCTTTTGAGGTTTGTGAACCTTCTTAAACACTGAGGAGCTGTACATTGTGCCAACTTAGATTTCCTCATCCATGGTTAGACTGCATACAAGAAGGCCTAGAGGATACTAAGGATAGGTATAGACATTCAAAAAGCCCAAAGCAGAATCGATTTAAGTTACGCAGTTTTCTGTAAGTGGTGTCGTTTAGATTGTTAGTGAACAGAACACACATTCGCCCTTTGGTGGAGAGGGCAAATCTTAGACTGGGCTCCACCGTTTTTAAACCTCTGTGTGTGTGTTGAACTTCTGTTCTGTTATGGGTATACACCAATTTCCAATCACTTATACTGGTAAAAGTGTAATGTGTGTACTTGGCCAATGTTATTGTAAAAGTTTAACAATGTGTTTAAAAGAGTTTAACAAGAGTTTAACCATGCTATAAATTACTTTTGAACTTGGTTTCTTGTTTGAACTACAGATTCAGCCTTAACTTATCCTTTCTTTGACTTCTGTAGGGTTAGGCTGAATGTTGCATTACTTTATTGTATCAAATGGCACACAGTACCTACATAGTCCCTCTAAGAACAGAATCTTATGAACAGTAGTGAAACACATACCTTAACTGAATGGGGTTTTTTTTTTCCATAACGTCAGAATTTGTTTAGTATCATGGTAAACAGAAAAATTCATGGTTCAGTGGTTAAGCCTCTGAACTGTCTCCCCAACTGTTCTTGGCTGCCAGTATTTTACTTACTCAACAGGAAACTAATTAATACAAAGAACAGGCCAATGCAGATGCCTATATATAATTTCTTTAGGTTTTTAAAGGCATATGCTAGGCATTCATACTCTAAGTGCAAAAAGGGAGAGATTTCAAAGTTCACCAAATATGCTGTATTTCCTTCTGTTGAGGAAAAGACTAATATTTCACTCTTTCAAATGAAAAATTATAGTTTGTAAGATAAAAATAGTTATTTCTTTCAGCTGCAGTTTGAAAATGGGCATCTATTTAAGTCAAGCTTTTAGACTGCAGTACAAATTTCTCTTGTATCACTATTAATGGTGATTTCTATTTTGCAAGTAAATGAAATGATTAATCAACCAGTTCTTTTTTCTTATTACATAAGGTGAAAGAAGAAAGAAACCCCCATTCAAAGAACATTATTATTATTAACATTTCAAAATTAAGCACTAAAAAGTTAAGACTGCCAAAATTAAAGCTGCATATACAGCCTTAATTTGGATCTCTTGTATAGGTCCTTATTTACATAATCACAAACTGTTTTTCTGCAGGGCCTGTGCTCATTCAGTAGATGGGATAATGGGCGGTGCCTGAATGGGTACCTCTTCCATATTTCTTTTTATGTGCATTATCCACTGTCTAGTCCAATATGCTATTTTTTGTAACTCATTCAAATCCCATACGAAATACAGAATTACTTACTTCCTCCTGGACTTTTCATCATTATATCTGAATTCATTACAAATTACATCTGAATTCATTACAAACATAAGTTAATCAATCTTCACAATATCCCTCTGAACTGAAGTGGCATTATCATCCATATCTTACACATAGGGAAGTAAGGTATAGAAATTAAACCCAAAGTTATAAAAAATATATATATATAAATTTGGGGTACCTTGTTAGGTAGGTCTAGGTTGGTCCTGAATCTTTAGAGCATGTTCCAATAAACGTATAAAATACTGATTTATTATAAACTACACTTTGTATTGACCCCAGAAATAACAATGAATACTCAACTTTTCTGCAGCTGTCAAACTGTGGACCTCAAAAATGATGAACACACAGTGACCACCTGTGGAAAGCTGAGTTCATGTTACTTGCCCAGCATCACAGAGGACTTCTGTGACAGAAATAAGGATAGATCCATTTCTTCAGGCATTCAGCTGCCTCAGCTCATAAGGCCATTGCTTCCCTTCCCACAGACCTTTCAATTTCTGCAAAGAGAGAGGCAGGGATAAACATAAGCTACATTTAACTCTGCATGTTTCTTCCCCAGAATAATATCCATTCTGCGCATTGAATGAGTCCTTTAGGGAAAAAAGGGGAGGGTGGTTATTAAAAAGTAGATGGATAATACCACATATGTTCAAGGCAAAAAAAAGGCAACTTTCATTCTAGCATTCTCTTCCTCCCTTTTTGTGGAGGTAAATTCCTACGGCTGTTTGTTTGTTTTCAATTAATTAGTGAGGGGAAAATAGTTTCCTTATTTAGAAGCATATTGACCATCCATATGGGTCATTAGTAGGGAGGGACAAATTTAGCCCCTTCCTACTGATGCCCTGTGGTGCACTTGCTCCCCACTTTCCTGGTCCACCCATGATTTAAAAACAACTGTCTGATGGGGCAGCAGCATTTCTATTGAGGCAGCAGTGGAGGCAGAGGGTCATTTGGTTTCATGGTTCATTATAATCTGCCTAATTCCTTCTAAACTCTTCATTCCATAGGAGTTAATGACACTCCTTCCTTTTTAGTTGCTATCTTCTATTTCAAGAGCTCTCCCTGTGTCTGAGTTTTGTTCTCTTGCATGTTCTGATCTAATATTGGCTGACTCAGAACATGCCAAATTCTGGCTCTTCTAGTTTAACCACCATTAATCGCTTGATGCTGCATTTGGGGATGTGTGCAAAAGTGAGAGCCTCCCTCTATGCACACTGGTTCAAACTGCCAGGCTATTTCCTCTTCCAGCCTCCTCACTTATTAATATTTAAATTTAATCAAATCAGGAGGCAGAATTGGATCAGCTGATTGGGTGAAAGCAAACACATTAATTGTTATCCTGCTGATTTGCAGCAAGGCTGCCCCCTCTGATACGCAACTTCAGCTACTTCAGTGTGATGACATATGGGCCTTAAGGGGAGGAATTCATTTTTGTATTTTAGCCAAGTTTCTGTTTAATTAAGTACAGCTCTGTGCTTCCCTTTTACATTGTCTAAGCCTCTGCTGGTAACTATCCTCTTGCTTCTGATTACCTATTGGCTGCTTTACTGCACCTGTTTTCAGTCTCACCTGCTCACTGTTCAGCTGTTGACCATGCATTCTGCTTCCAGCTATTCTGTTAACCTAGATCTCCCAAGCCATCCGTACTGTTGAATGTCAAGAAGCAGACCAGAATTGTGAACTTCAGAATCTTCCTGAGTCCAGGAAAACGAATGGAGGGAAAGCAAGCCCCTCACTCTTCTTCAGTGAGAGCAGTTTCTCAAAACAGTGCACGTAATATTTTGCTTCTGTTCTTAAAGAAATAGTGTACAACCTATGTTGTCTTCAAAGATATGTTATGCATTTCAATCTTACAAAGGTCAAATGAAAAATTAGCTGCTTCATATTCACAGAAATGTCACTGTTTGGAGTGTTAATGTTCTGAAATTTCCCAGGATATAGTTTCAGTCTCCGCATTGCTAGTGGTATCTGTTTTTCTTCTGCTTGATGAGAACCTCGGGGCTCTACACTAAAACTGTGGTAGAGGACCCCAACAATTTGAAATTTCAGTCAATTTTGTAAAATGAGTTATTTCAGATTTCACACTGCTCCTTGATTCTCTCAGCCATGTTGGAGGGTATCATCTCCCCTTTTTCATTTTTTCTCCTCTTTGGTTAATATATGAGAGATTACAGAGGAAAACATGAAAATGACTACACTGTATGCACAGTCCTGCCACATACACAAAGGGCACAGGTTAAAAAAATACTATCTTTTCTCTAATCTCTTTGAGTTTGCTGTGACTTGATAGGTGTTGCTTTTGTCAACAATAGATAACAATTTCCACAAAAGCAAGAAGTTTAACCTGTTGATGTGCCTATAAAATGTTTTCCCCCAACTGTTTTCAACTTTAAAGAACCTTGTTTCATAATACTTTTTTTGGTCTCACACTACCTCCAGACCCCTCTTTCAAACTCTGCTATGGAAGGCAGTGCGGTAGAGTTGGGGAAAGCATATTGGTCAGAACATATGACCTAATAAAAACAGAAGGTATTTCTTTCTATTTAATCCTTTGCATCACAAACTATGCAAGACCTTAATCCAGGACTGATGCTGTGTGGCAAGCAAAGTAGACAACATAGCACCCCTGGAATGATGACCATGACACCTTTAAAGTATAATGAAGAGCTGAGTAGGTCCTTGAGAAAACTGACTATGGTCACAAGCTTGCATTGATGCTTTTGTGGGGATTTATCTTCAAATGGGAAGGGGAGGTATATTGGAGATAATACTCCCTGTGTGTAACAACCTGCAAGAACATTGTCTTTCACCTTATGATATAATAGTGAATTGCAATTCAGTAGTGACAAGTTCAGAATGGCATCAGGAAGTAGAAAGGTGCCACCTACTGAAGAACTGCAACCCCAGAATAATCCATCACCCCAGAACAGATGTGATATCACCATGTGGCTTCAGATTCAGGCTGTGGTGCACCTGTTAACAGCATTGCTAGTTCTGCAGCAATCTTTGGAGTTGTGTAGTAGCAGGATTTTATTCTGCAGTATAGGATCTGTTCATCTCTTGTTAAAACTTGATTGTTTCTGTAGTAGATAAAATACAAGATCACTTTTCCTGTACCACCCAGTTTCTTTGCCACTAGAGGTGCTAAGACTTAGAAACACCACTATCACTTTCAATCCAAAAATGTGGCTTATTTATCCATTTGTTTTCTGTAAACATAACCTCAGACATAATAACCTAATTACTATTTTACTTATTTATGGTTATAAAAAGTATTATTATAACCCTTAAATGCAGCATATATTTCATTTCCCAATTAAATTAAGGATAAGGACAATTTGTAAGAGGATTGTGACTGCATTCGTGTATATTTCAGTCTGCAAGCTCACATTTGAAGGTGGAAAATCTGTAACAGTGTGTACAAAAGTTTCCATCACTTCTGTTAGTAAATGTTCATGTTAGTTTTGGCAGGTGAACACACCTTCCACTTTTTCTTTGAAAGTCAGACCTGGTGAGCTTATCTAACAGAAATCACTGCAACAAGTTATCCTGGTTTTATATCTGTTTTTTTAGAAATATTCCCCATCTCACCTTTTTGTCATTCTTTCTAATTCTTTTCTGTTTCCCATGATAGTTTAAGCCTAATACCTTCAGTATTTTGAGAGATTAGCTACATTTTTTGTGACCTGTGAAACAAGTGCAAATTAATCAGATTCAGTTTTATTTCCCATGAACAAAGGGGACTTATTGCTGTTGTGTAATGCTAGAGAAGTTTCAGTTTGAGAAAAATCTGTCATAAATAAATTTACGTGCCCACCCAATTGTTTGAAATTAAAATTATCCATGAGTCCTGGCTGTTGCTTTGACTACTGAGTACTTACAAATAGGCTTATTAAACATGTTTGTTTTCTTTTGCAGCTGTAAAAATACTTAAGCTGCCACACAATTATTTTTTATTTGATTTATTTAAAAAGGGTTAGGTAAAGATGCAATTTAAGTGGAAGGTTAAAGGGTTGAAATCCTATTTAATTAACTTATACCCACTTGGGAAGTAGCCAAAGTAAAAGAATGTGAAGCCTTTGGTGAAAGGCTTTTCTGTTCTTAACCTTGTGTCATTTAAACTATTTAAATGACCCATGCAAAACCTTACATTTAATATATAATGGGGCTTCAAAAGAAAGATTAAATATTTGTTGACAGTTACAAGAAAACTGATGCCATGCCACTGAAAGAAAAGGTTATAGGTACCTATTTCACCAGCGTTCCCATTCTTGCATACCAACTGTATGTACAATGTGTAATCTGACATCTCTTATTTGGGTCTGACCTGTACAGTCTATAAAGCGTGTTATGGTGCTAGTTAAAAACATAGGCCAAGACTTTCATAAGTGACTTGTAGTTGTGTGTTCTTAGCTCTTCACCTATTGAAGAAAATCTGGTTCATAGAATGGGATCTGGGACAGAAGTTTGATAGATTGGTTTAACAAATCAGTTAAGTTTGATACTATATTCATCCAGGTCTTTCTTAAACCAGTTTTGGCCATTTTGAAACTGGTTTATGCTCACTGAATTTCTGTTATGTTACAGGTTTAACCTGGCTTCTGATCACTTAAACCAGTTTGTGTAATGTCTGTTCCTAGCCCAAGTGCTCAACTTTTTTTTAATATTAGGCTCTTGGAAAGTGTTGCAAATCAAAGACCCAAAGTTACTTGTTAGATGTGACTATCTTAGGCATTGACTTGGAAAACATTCCTACCTTAGACAGAAAAATGATGGACTGCAAGAAGTAAAACTTCCATGCTATGTCAGGCCCCCTTCATTTCTACAGATTAATGGTCCCTAGTCCTGCATCTGTGCCCACGGTAGTGTCACTCCACCTAATTCTACAGAAGCTCTTCCTGTGGAGTTTTGCTGTTCAAGTGTTTTGCTATGCAAGATTTTAGGCCTTTAGTAGGAGGAGAGTAAAGCAGATAACCAGCAGCTCTTTGTGGCATCCCATAGATTTTCAGTTAGACACTCAAGTAGGAATTAATGCTGCTTTTCTTGGGAGCACTGGATTGACCAAGAGGTTATACCACTGTACAGTCATGAGAGGACTCAGATCATGGCAGAGATAAGGAGAGTAACACAGAGAGGAGGAAACATCTATACACATGCTTCTGCATCTGTAAGTGGGGGCTTCTTTTTCATAGATTTCATAGACATTAGGGCTGGAAGGGCCCTCGGAAGATCATTGGGTCCAGCCCCTGCCCAAGGGGCAGGAAGCCAGCTGGGGTCATAGGATCCCAGCAAAATAAGCATCCAAATTTCTCTTGAAGGCATTCGATGTGGGTTCTTGAACCACCTCCAATGGCAGGCTATTCCAGACCTTGGGGGCTCGGACAGTAAAGAAATTCTTCCTTATGTCCAGCCTGAAACGGGCTTGCTGGAGTTTATAACTGTTCGACCTTGTCATCCCTTGGGAACGCTCTAGAGAACAAGTGTTCCCCCAGATCCTGGTGAGCACCCCTGATAAATTTATAGATGGCTTTCAGATTGCCCCTGAACCTGCGTTTTTCCAGGTTAAAGAGCCCCATAGCTCTCAGCCTGTCATCATGAGGTCTGTTTTCCTGACCTCTGATCATGCGTGTGGCTCTTCTCTGGACTCTTTCAAGCTTCTCCATATCCTTTTTGAATTGTGGAGCCCAAAGCTGGATGCAGTACTCCAGCTGCAGCCTCACCAAGGCTGAGTACAATGGAAGAATGACGTCCTGGGATTTGCTTGAGAAGCATCTGTGGATGCAAGCCAGTGTTTTGCTCGCTTTACTAACCGTAGCATCACATTGAAGACTCATGTTCATCTTGTGGTCAATCATGACTCCCATAGATTTCCAGGATCTACAGAATTGGAGGAAAACCTCAGCTTCAAAAAGTCCATTTCAGGGACTTCCTGACTAATTTGTCTCCTTTTTGTTGCATTCTCAATGAAAAAGAGCATAGTCTCAGGGTTTGAATTTTGGGGGACCTGATCCGCCCGCATAATAGATGAGAGCCCCCACATGAGTCAGTCAGCATCCCTTCCCCCTCCCAACAGCCTGGAGTCCATATGCCACCACACACAGCCCTCGGCTTGCCCCACACCTTTCTAAGCATCCCAGGCAGCAATGGCTCCTTCTGGCTGCCACCACTGCTGGTCCCAGCACTGTGGTACTGGCAGAGACCTGTGCACACAACTCCAACCCAGGCCAATTTTTTTTTTTTGCAGACCCCCCAAGAGTGGAGGTGTAATTTGAACCTATGTAGCAAAAATGGTTACCTTCTGAGTGTGTCTGTTACTTAAAGTTGGTATTCATTTCCTGTACCTAAATTGTGGGTAAGAGCCTCATGATTCAGCTGTGAGCTTTTCATTGTATTTAATTGCATATATACTTAACTAGCCAATTGCCCATCAAGAATGATGGATTTCAGAGGAGTGTTTACATGGCCGGCCCTGAAGGGTGAGTGGCCAGGGGTGGCGGGGGGCATGAAAACATTCCCTCTGCTGTTGCTGCCACCTCCTCCACCCTCGAACGTGGGGGCTCCCTCCCCCCACCTGCCTTTGCCTCCGCCCCTGAGCAGCAGGGCTTCTCCCCACCTCAATGCCTCCCCTCACCGCACCACTCCCTTCCTTCATTCCCCACTGCCTCTCCCACCCTGCTAGCTGTTGGTAATAAAAGTTGTGGGGTACATGCATGTTTCGGGCACCCCACCCTGCTAGGCATGGGAGGCTGTTGGGGCTGGGCGGCAGGGGCGCTGGCACCGTGACTCTCCTCTTCACCTCCCCCAACCCTGTGCTCAACTGGGCCCGCACAGCCAATTGCCACACTCTCAGAGGCACAGCCACAGCTGACAGAGTGTTACAGACAGACCCATAGACAGACAGACAAAGTCCGTTATATATATAGAATGGTTGCAATGCTGTCCTGAAGAATATATTTTAAGTTATGTGACCACTTTAGTATGATGCTCAGTCTCTGAAAAGCCATAGCACAAATAGTTTGTATAGCCAGATGGATCTCACAAAACAGCGGCTTTCAACTAGGACGATTTTTTGCTATTGAGAATGCAACTGTAATGATGTCCCTTCTGTCAACTTAAAAACATAACTCAGCGTTCCAGATTAAGAATTCCTCACTGGTCTCAAAAGTACTATTTTTTTTTTGTAAAGAAAGTCTAGAAAGAACATTAGCACAAGCAGAAATATGAATGACATTATTCCTGTGCTTCTACTTTTCTCTTTCCAAGTGCTTCTTCCCTACTCCACCAAACACTTAGCTGCTTGCCCTGCACCCCAAAGAAGGCAATTTATACAATTTATGAGTATTGAAATGGAGGTGATTGTTAATCATATTTATGATTCTAACTGAAACTGCTGTTAAGTCTTTAAAAGTTCTTGTTTATTTTGTTCAAATCAGTTGGAACAATTATCTTGCCATTCCTGAGACCTTCCTGCAGTTCAGTCTCATCAAATGCATCTAATTCAGACAGAAGTTTCCTTGATTATTTGTCACCAAGGCCTTTAATTTGTTCCAAGAACACTGATTTTTCAGGAAGCATCATGGGCAATATTAACAATCATGTTTGTGGATGATATTAACAATCATGTGTGTGAAGTGCCATATTTACTATTTATAGATATCTTTGGCTCCAAATAATGACCCCCTAAAACTTTTAAATGGAGTTGAATGCCAACAACTCATCAAGCATGCAGCTTATATTTAATTAGCTTATATTCAATTTTTAACTGGCAGATTGTGAACCCATTACTTCAGCAGTGTACAACCTTGGCAAAACTGCAGGCTGCATTGGCAACTTGCCAAAAACCAAAGGGCCACCCCTAATTTGCATCTACATTTGCATATAATTTTGATCAAACAAATGTGCAGTTATGTTTTGGAAGAATGCTCTCTATATGGGCACAATGTTTGTCAAAGTACAATGAAAAAATGTACTTGAGAGCTACAGTGGAGTAAGTAGTACTATTTTTCTGAACTCAGTACCATTTTGATCTGGGAAATAGCCATATATATTTTCACATGAGACTGAGTCTGCTATTGTAGTCTGAGTTTTTGCTCAGACTACAATAGAAAGATTGTACTTACAAAGTACTTATAAAGAAATTGGCACAAATACTAACTCTATTATGTAATACTGGATTCTGGTTACTTGGTAGACATTTGTAGAAATTCAGTAAGTTTCATTCATGAAATCTGGATTGAGGCATGGTTAGTCAATCTGTTCTCCTGGAATTTTAGCTTTATAATCTTCTTTCAGTTGGAAACTTGGCACCAGAAAACTTAAACACTTTTCTTTCCATTTGAAAACCTAGAAGGTATGATTGATTACATATATAGTGAAGCTTGCCATCCCTCTAACTCACAACTGTTTTACACTTCTTTGAGTATGTGCCAGGAAATCAGAAAATGAGAAAACCCATTCCACTGAATATACTGTAAGAAAACCCCAAAACTTTCAGCCAGAAGGGTAGGCCCCTAGTCTTCTCTGATTTGCTGCTCCACCGCATGAAGAGACTGGACTTATTAGGCAACTTACCACGTTAATAAACTGCCCCAAAGTGTTCCTAAACTTTTTGGGCCCATTCTCCTCCTTGGTCAGTAGGCTGTTACGTAACCAAATTTGTGTGGCCTCTAAGGGTGCCTATACATGTGCTCTGACACGTTCTAATTAGAGTGCTCTAGTATCACTGCAGCATCGTTGTGTGATCTTTAGTTAAAGTGTCTTGCAGCCATTTTTAAATGTGTGGGGCCTTAATATACATGAAACTCTGGTGTTTTAATTCGAGTGGCTCTCTGACTACTGCTGTAATTAAAACGCTCCCCCTCCATCCCTGAGCATGTGTATAGGCACCCACACATGGTGCTGAGTTAAGATATTCACTGGATGTCTGGATCCCTGAAAATGATTAGCTTTTTTGAGTTGAGAAATGCCTTCAAACTTTAAAAAGGTGAAGTCCTGCTGTGAGTAATGTACTGAAGAATGATTGTCGATGAAGACTGAATCAGCACAGTCTCCTTCAACTAATTGTTGTTGCTGAAACTCTCAGCCCTGTTCACCATTCTCCTCAGTTTGCTTTGAGCAATCAAGAACTTTCTCATCTGTTCCCACTGTTGCTCCATTCCTTCGGGGGGGAAAGATTCAAACCAGGATCAGCTAAGCCATAGTATGCGCCCCATTGCTGATTTACTAGGTTTTTGCTTTTGGTTCTGGTATGTGCAACCATACCCGCTACGCCTAATCAACAGTGAAAAAACAGAAAAAAATAAAAACACTTGTCTTTTCATTTGTTAGAACTAACCACCAACTTTAATATAAAAATGTCCTTGTTTCACAGTAGCATGAAGGTGTCCCAGCTGTAGGTTTAGGTTCAGGGAAATGAAATTGTGTTAGTTCATATTCTGATGGTTCCCTTTTTGGTAGCTTTTCTGTAAAAGCATAAGGGTTAAAACTGAGGAAACTGCCACCAAGCAGAATGAAAGAAGCACTGCTTTAGACTCTATAAATGCTTGTGAGTTGTTACCAGTGTTCATGCTGGGTATATATAGACGTGCTGCATCTATAATTAGAGCAGCTTTGAGAGAAGCTTGTTGAACCAGCGTTAGTTAAGGTGCCCCAGCCACCATTTTTCAGAGTGGGAGTGCTGATACACGTGACACGAGTCTGCTGCAGCACAGTAATTACCACGCTCCAGCAGACTCGAGTCTGTTCCGACGCATTGTGATTACAGTGCATCAGAGCAGCCTCTCTGCATGAGTATAGGCAGCCACTAAGCCTACATGCAGAGGTGACAAATCAGTAAGCCATGGTAAGTGAAAGCAACATGGCTGGGGCCTGAAGATCAGGAGGAAGTAAGAAAGCCCTTTATTGTGTGGTTTGAAATGTACATTCTATAAATCTGACCACATCAATAGTATTTCTGTAATCCTGTTGTGTACCAAAATCATGGGGTGCTTGTACACATCACAAGGGTTTAGTCCTTCAGGGTTAAATTCTATGTTCCCTAAATTGAAACAGTGATTTTTTTAATTGAAATGGTGGGTTTTATTTTTCCTTCACTGTATACACATCATTGTCCTGCTGACTGTAGGCAACTGCTGAAAGCAGAAGCAGTGGGGCACCTGACCCATTTTTTTTTTTCCGGCAGAGCCTGCCTACCTCTTCCGTGGCCTGCCAGAAACTCGCCCCTGGCTAAGTGGGCCCCGAGCTGCAGGAGGCCCTGGTCCTTCCATCTGCAGCAGCAGCACCCCATGGGAGCCAGCTTGGCAGGCTGCTAACGGACCAGGTGCTGCCTCAGCTTGGTGGCGCCTGATACAACTCTTCCCTGACCCCACCTGGGCTTCCAGCACCCCATGGATCATCCCCACCACCTTCTTCAGCCATCAGCACACCCAGCCACCCTCCTGCTGCCTCTCTGTGCTGCCCCAGGGGCAAGCCAGCCTGTTCCCGGGTGGCTCCAGGCATCCTGGTGGGCACAGGCACCTGCTGAAGGGAGAAGCAGTAAGGGGCCTCATCCTTTTTTTTGGCAGAGCCTGCCCGCCTCTCTTGCAGCCAGGGAGTGAGCTGACATTAATGACTGCAAAGTTCCAACATTGCAAACTAAACTACATCGGGCTGTGGTTTAGTTTGTGATGATGCAAACTCATTTAAAACCCCAAAACTCGCATATGTATAAAATGTGATGTCATTAAGCCACACAAAAAGAAATTTTCTTCATGTGTACATGACAACAACATCACGTGTACAAGCGTCCTTGGTGTCTGTTAAATCACTTTTCCAGTTCAAAATATGACTCCAATGTTTTTTGCTTGGAAACTATATTGAAATCACTGAGACTCCTATTTTTGCAGCACTACTTATTCTCAGAGCTCGCTTCTGGAAGGCTGTACTTAATTGCCAGAGTTTAAGACATGTAGTAGATTCTTTCTTGGCCATTTTTCATGTGAAGTGTTATTCAAATGGTAATTGAGAAAGTTTTTGTACACTTTGTTCTCTAGTCAAAGAAAAAAAAATAGCTTGGGGCCGTTTGGGGTAATGGAGGATGTTTGTTGAAAGATTCAGAATAAACCTAGTTTAGAAGTTATCACAGCCAACCAGAAGTTAAACATGCACTGGGTTACAGTACAAAATGAGTACTATTTATTTTTGTTTCATTCTAGTAGTTAATATGCAAGTTAGTTAAAATATCTTTGGGAGATCTATGTACAAGGTATCCTAAATCTTGTATTGAGAGTCAAATGCCCCAAGATGGTTGTTCTGAGGCTAGTAGTATTAATTACTTAGCATCTAAACATCTCATTGGGAAGTCAAATCTTTATTGTGATAGGCATGCTACAGAATCAGTGTTTGTGAAATGCTGTGCTAACTAGGGTTGTTGGTTGTAGCCATGTTGATCTAAGGAGATAAGCAAACAAGGTTCTTTGGGCAGATGTGATATTAGACCACCTAAATAGCTGGAAAAAAATGTCTTTGCAAGTTTTTGGGGACAAACACCTTTTTTGAGGCATAGGGAAAGTCTGTTGGTGTTTGTGTACTTTCCTGGGTAGAATAGAAGCCAAAATGCAAAATGCAGATCTGTGAAAATGCAAATGTATGGCAGTAAGGTTCAAAGGGAATGGGAGACAATAGGTGTGAAACGGTAGTTGGGGGAAGGGAAAGGGGAGAAGGTGATAAAATGTAGCTGGTAAATGCAGACAGTTAACCAGGGGTTATCAGATGGCATGCAGGTTATAATGTGCCATAAATTCAATGTCTTTATTTAGTCCATGATTTTTTGTATCCAGTAGATTTATGAAGTGAAGTTCGTAGGTTTGTCCATGCTAGGCACGATACACAAACACATTCTTGTAAGATTATAACATAATTTAGACAGAATATAGAGGTTAAGTGCCTTGTCTCAGACCACATATCTATTAAGTGACAGAGTCCTGGTCTTTTATATCCTAGTCCAGTGCCAAGTCTTCTTTACCACACTGCCTATTTTGGTGGCTCTTTGTGTCATTTTCTTAATTATATTTATATATTTAAAATATTCAATGTTTTATATCAGTATCCTTATCTATTATATTGTCCAGGTAATTTATTATTTATGTCTGGCAATTAGTCCTTTTGGTCTTATTTTTAATAAACCAAGTCAGTGACCCTACAATGACCTCTCTACAAGTAGACTTCCTATGCATGAAGCTATGGGGCAGAATTCCACCAAAGAGTTCTTTGCAGGGCTAGCAACTATAAAACTCATCACTCTCTATGTTTTATTGTTATACATAAATCAGAACTTTAAAGGTGGACTGAAATACAGTCTCAACTAGTTGGGACTGAAGTCTGGGAGACCAATTCTGGATTATCAAGTAAACACAATTTAAAAAGTATGGTACAGTATGGAAGAGCAAGGAAAATGCATCAGCAAATGTTATTTGTCAAATATGGTTTAGTTTTAATAACTGGTATTATTATGATAATAATGGCATAAAAGTAGATCCACACACGATTATGTTTTATGAATAAGTAACAGTCTTTGGAGAGATGGCTAATCACAGAGCGCTTGTTCTTTGTTGATAATTGTTAAACCTTCACAAACATTACTAAAATAAATTCAATATAAATTGAACTAAAAGGAGTGTGGCCTAGGTGACTGAAAAGGAGGTGCCATGCTATTTAGTCAGATGTGGGCCATCGTAAGAGGCAATTTCACAAACACTGCCCTAATATATTTGTTAAATATGATTAGGTCTTGCACCTTGCCTACACATACAGTTTGCACCAATTCATCTAAGACTTCCTTCTAAATCACTTCAGTGTTTACAGTGTAAACACATTGTATTTAGAGTACCTGTCTACCCAGGGTTTGGAATCAATGTTAATAAAATTGATTTAAAAACACAACTTGAGTTAAACTGGGACAAGTCAGTGTATAGACAAGTATATAGGCAGCATTCTCCTGATTCAGAAATGGTAAGAGACTACCATCATTCTTTGGATTATGAGAATTATAAATTATGTGGGCCTGCTCTTACCCCTAAGCAGCTTCTGTAAAATGGTTCTTTCTAACATTACTAACATGCTTAACTTTTAGTGTCACATAGAGTTGTATTTTAAAATATATATATTTTTATCATAATCTTATGACTTGTCTCTACTGTGCATGGCTAACTGAATAAATTACAGCTTGGTAGAAAGCATTTTTCATAGTCCTTTTTTTAAACCCATAGGATGATATTCATTAACAGACTATATGTACAATTTACTCTGTGAAAGTCAAGTTTACAAAATAACTGGGCTGAATTATATACAGAAATAATCACTAATTCTGAGCTAATGCCACTGGAGATATTAAAAAAAAAACTTAACAGGTATGTGTCTGTACTGATCCTGGTCTGTGGAGAAATAAAGGACATGGCCTGATATTACTGCAAATAATTGCAGTTCTATACACTACAAAAAGTATTTTTAAAAGCTTGCAGTAGTGCAAATGCTTGAGAAATAAAGCTATCTCACAGCATATAGCTTTATGTATTTTAAAGCATATATTTATAGATATTTATGCATGTTACATATATACATGTATTTTATGTATATTTGGATCCATATATATACTTGCCATTTGTGTGTGTGTGCATGTACGTGTGTATATAAAATAAAATATATCTATAGATATTTGAGGGGAAGAAGAAGTTATAGGAGGCTGGCCAGATTTAATTTGTCTGTTTGCTTGTATTTAGCACTTAAGGGCTTATACATTCAGTTTGCACAAAAGAGTGATGAAGTACTTCTTGCTTATGCCTCAAATCAGAAATGCATGAAGTGCAGCTGCAGAGATAATACATTCTCCCCAAAGGCTTTGGCTGAGCAAATTAGGTGTCAATGGGGTGCCTGCGCAGGCAGTACTCTCTCTAATTAGTCTCTTGAGCCTAGTTGGTGGCGAATATAAGATGATCTAATCAATTGGTCTGTGTCTGATGGTACGTGTAAAAATCCTACCAGGCAGAGCTGTCTCCCACAGGTCACTCACCTGCACAGCAGGAACGCTCATTTTCATTTTTCATCTCTTCCATCACATGATGCTGACAGTTGGTTTTAAGAAAATTGAATCCAAAAAAATATCTAGTTCATAGGGCATGTAGGTCAGAATAAAGTTGCATTATGGGTATCGGCGATCCAATTAATTAGCATTTATAGAACGAGCTGCATGTAGATATTACCTGAATACATTTTTTTTAATAATATTTGTTTTTTTTTAATGGCTTTACTGGTAAAGATCAGAAAAAATAGTAAGGGAGAAAAATGCACCTCCTGGTAAAATTATATTATTTTACAGGGGGGAGGGATGGAGAAAGAGGGGTGGGTGGGCATGTGTGTCTAAGAGAGAAAGAGGGATGATATATTGTTGAGACATTTAAATTATGACATTTCATCTTGTCGAAGATATGGTATCCCCCAGTTGTCTGCTTGCTTTTATATTTAAAATCTGATTTCAGAGGAATGAACAGGCTAACCCAGCTGCAATCTAAATAGACCTGCCCTTGGAGTGTGTGTTGCATGCTAAGGGCTCTGCGGGAATACAACTCCACCCCGATTTATACTTTATACCCACGTTCACAGCACCTTGGGAAGGATACTGAACCCACCAAAAGGCATCTGTGTGAAACTGGAGAGACACACTTTAAAGGGAAGAAAATTCTTTTTCTCAATTAGAAACAGACAACGTCTTTAGGAAGTAATATCCCCTTACTCACCCTGCCCTTCTCCCTGCCTTTAAATTAGAATTAATATTTAAAATACATAGCTTTTGTATCTTTCAACTGTATTGGTGTTATATCTTCAGATATAGCATCATGATAATTATTTGCTTATTTTTAAGATGAATTAATACATACTTTTCTGTCATTGGAGGTGTGAGAGAGAATTGGATGTGCACAGCAGAGAATTTCTCTAGATAACAAACACACAATTATGTTGCTTCATTTAGGTCACTGAATATATCAGATTCATCATTAACTTGCTTGTAATCTTCTGTTACTTATAGTAGAGACATTATTAAATCAAAATTGCCTCCTTCTGCAGTGCAAAAGTACGAGTTAATTTTTAAAGCAGTTTGTTGCATTTCTGAAGGTTTTTGTAAAGAGAGCAGAGGGGGGCCCTGGTTTGTTCTTGAGAAATGGCGAGTGGTAAATATTCCATTTTGCAGTTTATGCTTTTCTAAGCAAAGCTGTGACTAGAGGAAACACAATCTGCAAAGTCACCCAGAGAAACCTTGATTTGTCTAAGCATGGAAAAACTAGCAAATTTCAAGCAAAGATTTTTTTCTGAACGAAATCTTTTTTTTAAAAAATGCAAAAGCAAGGTGCTAAGCCATAAGGAAATTAAACTAGAGTGCAGTGTGGAAAACCCTGCTTCAGGAGCAGCCCCAGGTCTTAGGGCTATGTGAAGAATTGATTTTTTTTAGTTCAGCAGCCAAACCAAAAAATCAGAAAAAGTGATTGGCTCAGATTAAGCTGCATTTTTTTTCTGTTTTGTTTTTCTTGCCAAAGCAAAAAGCAGACTATAGTTGTGTTCTGTTTTTTTGTGAAACAAAATGTTGTTTCATACATTTGTCAGTAAAGCAAAGGAGAAGGAGGATTAGATTCCTAAGGAAGAAGGTGGTGGCGGCCTTAATCCAAGAGGTCAATGGTTCAGAGACTTGCATAGAATGAGGGTACCCAGGTTTAATTCCCTTAAGTGGAATATTCACTTGAAATGGTCTGCATGCATTCACATCCCTGGCCTGAATCGGGCAAAGAGAGTATTTGGAAGGCTTTATGACCATCTCTGGCAATTTTGTAAATTTAGCCCTGAATTTTTTTTCCATACAAAACAATTTGTTAAGATTAGTCCAAAATTGCAATGTTTGGCAAATTCACTCAACTTGAGCTTAAAACTCTCCATGCTTGATTAGCAGAGACTAAGGAAATGGGGCAGTATTGGTCATGTTAGTCACAGATGCCTGTACATGTGTGGGAATGTTGCTCCAATACACTGTCCTAATTAGCATGTTCCACCAGCCTCCATGTCTCATGTATTCAGTGTGCCCATGCTTAAAATGATGGCAGGGACACTTTAACTAAAGCTTGTCAACTGAACTTTAGTTAAAGTACTCCCGCAGGCATTTGGAAGCGGGGGATGCTGAACACACAAGACACTGCAGGCACTTTAATAACAGTGGCTCTCAGAGCTGCTCTAATTAAAGCACCCCATCCCACCTCTGGAGCACATATAAAGACTCCTGTTTTTGGTATAACAGGAAACCAGACATCCCAGCCTGAGAACTGAAGGAAAGATGTTTCTGAAGCCAGCAAAACTGAGGATGGGATAACTAGTAATAAAATCCATGGTGGGTTTATGCTAACCTCAGTAGAAAAAAACAAAAGAGCACTTATTGGACAGTTCTTAACATCTACCATATATGTTTATCACCACCACTGTTGATCTTTATGCCATAATAAATGCCAAAGTGATGCTGTTAGTGGTTGTTGCTGTGCTTCTCCACTACTGTTGTTTTTCTTATACACTCCCAAGGACTTTAGTACTCTAGGGCTTGATTTTGTTCAATAAGGATAAATGCAGAATGCTTCATCTGGGGAGAAGTAACCAGCAACATGAATATAGGTTAGGAGAAGATGTCCTGGCCAGCACAATGTCTGAAAGGGACCTCGGGGTTATGGCTGATCACAGAATGAACATGAGCCACCAGTGCGATGCTGTAGTCAACAGAGCTGATAGCATACTAGGATGCATTAGCCAATGCATTGTGAGCAGAGCTAAGGAAGTGATACCTCCTCTCTACTTGGTGCTAGGGAGGCCCCAGCTTTAGTACTGTGTCCAGATATGGGCACCACACTTCAAAAAAGACATGGGGAATCTTGAAAGGGTCCAGAGAAGGGCCACAAGAATGATGAAGGGCCTGGAGGACAAACCTAATGAGGAAAAACTAAGGAATCTAGGACTGTTCAGCCTGGGAAAGAGAAGACTGAGGGGGGACTTGGTGGCCATCTGTAAGTATGTAAGGGGTGAATATTGGGAGCTGGGAGAAAAACTGTTCACTAGGGCACCCCAAGGGAGGACAAGGAACACTGGCCATAAACTGTTAGGCTAGGGACAGACATTCAAAAACCCTAAGCCTGAATTGATTCAGTCTTGCAAAGTGAACTGGTTTGCAAGTGGATAGATGTTTGGCACATGCCTGCAGTGGCTCAAGCCAGAATCCCAGGAGTGCTAGAACAGCCCTCCCTACACCCGCACCCTACCCAGCTGAGCTCCGTGCTCCTGCTGCCCCTCTGGGAGGAGGAAGAGAAGGGGGAAGAGTTTGCCCCAGCATGGAATAGAGCCTCCCCTTGCCCCCTGCCCCTGCTCTGGGGCTGGGCAGCATTGCATGGAGCACCCCCTCCCAGCTCCTCAGGGGCAGGGGGGGAAGCGGAGGAGGAGGAAGAGTCCCCATCCAGTGCCTCACAGAGTCCCCCTCCCCACCCCGGGAGGAGGAGGAGGAGGGGGAAGAGTGCCCCCAGCATGGAACAGAGCCCCCCTCCCCACCCTGCGGGACAACCAACCCAGCATGGCCCCGTTAAAAGCAAAGGGGGCAGGGAGAAGGATTAATTTCTCCCTCTGTCCCTTCCCTGTAGCCGGGGTCTCCCGGCTCCAGGGGCCCCCACTGCAGCCCCCTCCCTTCTGCTCCCCAGCAGACAGGCTGACCCCAGCTGTGGTGGGGGAAGGAGGGACTGCCTACTTTGTCTTAACAGGGCCATACTGGCTGGTGTCTCTGCTAGGGCTCACCTCTGCTCCAGCTAGAGAGCAGAGGGGGTCAGCCCTGCAGCTGGAGCAGAGATCCCAGTCCAGCCCAGAGAGCATGCTGGGTTCCTGGGGGTGTCTGGTTTATCTTAAATCAGCAAGGGGTCTGGGACAGACATTGCATAAATCAGTTTGAAACAAATCAGTTAAGTCTGATACTACATTCAACCAGGTTGATCTCAAACCAGTTTTGGTCATTTTGAAACTGGGACAGGTCCTGATGTGCAGGGAGTCCAGCAGAGGGCTGCTGCAGCCTGATGCTGGGCTCCCCATGCACTGGGACCTGTCAAAACCATATGCACCGCTCAGTTGGCTGTCATATGGGGCTAATACAGCTCCCCATGCACAGGGAGCCTGGTATCAGGCTGTGGCAGCTCAATGCCAGGCTCCCCATATACCAAACCGATTATCAGCTAGGACTAGGAACTGTTTTGCGTCCTGGCCCCAACTGACAATCAGCTGATTGGCTTTATCTGTGCCATGGGAGGACACACAATTGTTGGATCGAGGATTAGATCCCATCACATCTTAAGCTGAATGTCTATCAGTGGTCTATCTGTAATATACACTCGTGTTACCAAATCCCTTTTGGGGGCAAAGTATGAGGGAAACGGTTGACAATCTAACCCTATCTGAGATGCCCTATCAAACGAGCTGCCACTAGAGAGATCACTTAGTGCTTGACAGGAGAGGATTAAGGAAAAGAAGCAGGTATAGCTTGTAAATTCCGAAGTGTGCAGCAGTAACCAGCAGGTTACTCTCTACTCACGTGGTGCTTGAACATCTTTGCTGCAGAGACAGCACTCTGTTACCATAAATATTAGTGTACAAACTCAGTGGGAAATGTGGGTGCCCATGACAGCTAAAGATCAAGTCACTTTTATGTAGATGCCTCTGTCTGGATTTAGGTGCCTCACTTTGAGCATCTTATTTGAAAAGACTGACGTTTGCGTTTCCGTTTTGTTGAAATGTCTTGTCGAATGTGTGTTGGGCTTCTTTCTGTATGTTATTCAGAATTGAAGAAAAGAGGCTGATTTGGGGAAAACTTGTTGTTTTAGGTTCACAGATCATGAAATGATGCAGCTTATAAGTCTTATTATAATTTCTGTTGTTTCATTACAGGATTAAGATCACCAGTCTGAAGGAAGGGAACAACATTTAATGAGGAGACCAGTAATATGAAGGAACCATGGCCCTGTTTCCTTTCTCTCCCTCTTTCTCTCTCTCTCTCTCTCTCTCTCTCTCTCTCTCTCTCTCTCTCTGGTGGATTTCATTCAAAAGAAAATTGAAGCTGGCAAGATACTGTTTTCCCCTGCAATTATTTAAAACCTTGCACGCATTTGGATACCTTGTGATTTCGGAGAACTATGTGAAGATTAAGCTTTTGCTTACTGATACACGGCATGTACTCTTTTCAGTCTTTTGTGTTTGATTTTGTTTGATTTTCCACAGCAGTGTAACATCTTTGTAAGGATTTTTATGCTTTCACCAGCAATGTCTTAAATACAGTAAGACAACACATTTGGTGTTCACACTACTTCAGTAATGTCTGTACATAAAAAAAATAGTGGCATAAAAGAATGTGTGTTTTCTTTGAGAAATATTTTGCAACCTACAGGAAGACTATTTCTAGCTAGTGCAAGCCCAATGTGATGGATTGATTGACAATTACAGTACTGTGCCACTACGCCTAAAATGTCCTGTCCACCCCCCTTCTCCCGCCCTTCCAGAGCATTCAGATCCATTTTTTAAACATGGCAATAATTGCATGTTTATTTAGAAACTCAGAATTTGGTTAATCTGCTTAAACTATGTAGCATGTCAGTTTTCAAAATAGGCCTGCATTGAAAACAAACATGCATACACACAAAAAAAATTACAAGACATATTCCATAACAGATACAGTGACACATTTCTTATCCTTTTAGTTCCATTAAGAATATACAGTATTCATTAATGTTTTGGGGCCTTGATTACATCTTTTACTTTTTCCACACTATTTTTCTTCTGGAATATTTTCTGAAATAGATGACAAGGAGAGGATGAAAGAGAACTGAGATGACTTTAGGGCAACTTAGGACAACTACTTGGATGTAGAAACAGTATTTGCTGAATGAGCCATTAGAACTAGCTTTGTTTTCTGCTTCTTAAAAACACACTGAAAAGTCATCCTAATCCAAGACATTTGCTGTTTCTCACCAATGTACCTTTCCTTAGACATTCTGCACTAGAAAACACTTAATTGCTTTTTTCTTAATGAAACATTTAAATGCACACTTTGCAAACAGTGCAGTACATAATTTTTAAAAAGGATGGCCTGCTACCTCTGGCTGGAGGAGAAAGGCTAGGTGTGAGAGAAATGTGTAGAGTATGACGGCTCCAATGTAGAATGCAGAAAACTGAACACAGATATTGGGAATGGAGCAAATTCTACTGTTGAGTTACAATAGTGCTTGAAAGGGAGTTTCAAGCCTTTTTATTCAAAATATAAAGGTTTCTTTACTTCCTGAGTTCATGTGCTGTCATAAAAATGCATTGGTTTAGCATTTAATGTTTCATTTGGAAGGAGGAAAGCGACTCTGATTAATACCCGTTAATCACATTCTAGCAGTGTTTCTGCTGGGAACTACTAAAGAACACCCAATAAAGCAAATCCTTGATTGTTCAGAAGGTACCAGTAGGTACCAGGTATGTCTTATGAACCAGTATAAATATTATTCTGTACTTTCAAACACAGTTAAGGTGTGAATATATACCCAATAACTGCATAGCCATTAAAACTATATGTCCCCTGTGACATCTTTGCAGTTCAGAAATGGCAAGTGACTTAAATCACACTCCGGTTTAAAACTTGCTACAAATTTTCTCCCATGTTTACAAGGGAAAGAAGAAAAAATCCACTGAACTTCTGAATTTACCACACACAGAAACTGTCTTATTTATAATTTACTTTGAGTTTCATGTTTCATTTTTTTGTAAGAGGAAAATCTTTTGTACATTATCTATGCTACTTAAATCATAAGCCATTCAATATTTAAAATTAGCTGGTTTTTAAAGAAAAAGGCTTTACATTACTGCAAAAATTTGAAGATTTTTTGAAAAATGTAACAAAGGTTTCAGTTAGTAAAAGAAGTATAGTTTCTTAGACATAGATCTACTTTGGCAGCTTAAGTAGGGAGGTACACAATTCTTCTTCTCAACAAAACATGTAATGATTTGATGTAGAGAGTAATTCCTCAAACTGTTCCCTTCACAGGGTTACAAATCTAGCACCTTACTATACATCTTAAATTAAACATATCATTTGCTCAAGTTGTGTGTGTGTGTGTGTGTGCGCGCGCACACGTGTGTGAGAGAGAGAGAGAGAAAGAGAGAGAGAAATTCTCTTCTCTCCCTAGCCCTACATTTAAACAACCATTGAAATCATTAAAATTTGTAGCCAAAATGATCAAACCCGAGTGCCTGAAGTGAGGCACATGAATATAGATAGGGTGTAAATAGAAAGTGATTCAATTTTTAGAGGTTCTACGCGTATCTGAACTACCAGCAGAATGTGGGGCAATTTGAAGAACCAGTTCACTCAGTTTTGCACCCGACTTCAGGCCCCAAGTTTGGGCTGTGTTCATTCACAGATTTATTCTTCTGTTGAGGAAGCTCTGGAATGCATGTGTGAGTTTTGCTCTGGAGGGAAGGGATGTTTTGTATCCAGAAATCTGACATGGTCAAGCATAGGCTATTACAAAAATGTTCACTTGGATCCCCAAACCCATCCAAGGTTTAATGAAGCTCTGAATGTTGTTCTAGGTCTTGAAAACTCCCAAGCCCTGGCTGTGATGATTACATGATGTGTTCCCTGTCCCTCTCCTTCCAGAGCAGTCCCTACCTACCTCGTTGTCACCTTTCAAAAACCATCAGCTAGATCCCATACTAAATATGAGATCCTCTTTTTATTGTTATTTGTGAGGAAGGAGGGGGTTGGCGGGGTCAATAACATACTGAACAGGTGTTTCCTCCACAGCTCTCCACAGAGACACTGGCTCACCATCCTCCTGCTATCCGCCTGCTGAATGCTCTTTAGGGGACATTAGGCAGGACAATGGCTGCTCCCCAATCAAGTCTAAATCTGTTCTACCTGGGGCAAGAACAGGCAACCTAGCTCTGAAAGAGTGCTGTAGGGACCAGGAAAAAGTCCTGTTCCTGCTGTCAGCCACTTCTGTGTTACACTATGGGCATGCAATGTAGCATTTCCTATTCCTCTTGGCTGGTTTAGCAACCAAGCACAAGCAGAAACAGTAATCTCTGTGCTTGAGAAGCTGTTAGACATTATTGGTCCCTGTTCACCCATAGTGACTGATGGCAGTAGTGGGATAGCTTTCATTTTCCTACCACATGGCTGTCCCTTGAAGATGCTGTTCAAAATTGATGGGAGCTGATGGCTTTACTTGAGAGAAAGGAGGGAGCAGCTGTTTAGCATCCTTGAAATTTCAGGGCAGCTGTACCAGGCACATGAAACAGAAAAGCATGCTTTAGCCCCCTGAAGTAAGTGGCTGATAGGGGGAGGTGGTGATGTGGATGGTCTGTGGGAAAGGAGGATTCTTGGGATGTTTAAGTTCATATGTCTGAACTTTATAAGTTAACCAGCTGGAGATGGAGTAGTCCACAGTCCTGTAGGGTTAGGGTCACCTAGCCCTAACACATCATACCTAGCGGAGGGTTGCACAGCACTGGTCAGGACACTCTAGCACTGTGATAGTATCAACTGCATCATCACTGCATAGTATCCTGAATTGGTTTGGTCTCTTTATTTTTATATATATTTTTAAAGAAAATCATTGTGTAGGATAGTAAATCTGCACATGCAGCACATGAAAACTTTACCTGCAGTGGCTAAAGATGCTGGGGAGGCATTCTTCCCTTTGGTGGGTGGGAGATCCTGACTTAGGCAGCTCTCACTAATGCCAAAGGAAATTAGAATTGCAAATTCCTGCTTACTAGTGGGATATCTATCCCTCAGTGTGCTCTTTGGAAGTGTACACATGACTGAATGTATAGTCAGTGCTCTGTTATGCTTCTATAAAAATACTCATCTGTGAATATTATTGGTTTTGTAATCTTTGTTATATAAAATGTTTAGGCTGTACATACTGGGGGAGCAAAATACTGATACCCCATATAAATAGAAATATTGCATTGCTGAGCATAACAATAGCCTACCCTACTTACATATAGGGGGAGGTAAATGTATATGTTACTGCCTTGCATTTTTGACATAAGCAAAATTAATTTAAAGGATGCACTATAAAATCCCACCCAAAAATATATTTCAGCAGTGCAGCATAAAAACTCCTGGCTCACCAGCTGAAGTTGGGTTTTTTGTAGGATGCACTAAGAGGTGTTTCTTTCAAAAGGGGTTTGGTACATGAAAACAATGTTAATGTAATTAAGTATATATATATACTTCAGAATGACAGCATAGTAAGCAGTACGGTAAAATTAATGTTGCATTATTTGTTACAACTTGTAATTTGTCTGTATTTTGGAAGATGTGATGGTTTGTCAGCTGTAACTGTTGTTTTCTTGTAACATGATCTTGAATAAAGTGTAGCAGAATCTCTCCTCTCCTTGGTAAATGCTGTATAAGCCTAAAATGCAACAGATGTTCAGCTGATATTTTGCAAAAAAACACACAAGATAATAACTATAGATGGCATCTATATTTTATAGGATGGACACTACTGAGAAGAAAGCACTGTGTACAAGGTTGTTACCTGAAAAGTCTTTGACTCCATATCAGCCATACTTAAGCATGTGTTTAGATTTAAGCACAAAATTAGTTGCAACCATTTTTAAGAAAAAACTAGTACAGGTTTAAGCAATGGGACTTAGGCAAGCTTTCAAAGTCAACAGAACATAATATGCTTAAGGTTAAATATGTGCTTACACATTTTACTTGAAGTAAATGTAAAAGTTAAGCGAACTTAAATTCTATATTTGTTCTCTTTTCAATGTCCTATTCCAGAATGCTTTGGTGATTTTTGGATTAGGGTAAGAAGCTGCTATTAAAAAAATTAAAATTACAGAGCAATACTGATTACACAGAGCAGAATATTACACAAATTAAAAATTCTCTATCTAGATTTAATATTAAGTGTGTATTTCTTCATTTTGTTATAAACATAGTCCTGTTTATAGTCCCATTCATAGTGCTTTGCACAAGTATAAAAAAGATTCATTTCAAGTGGAAATTAGGCCAGCTTTCTAGCAAAAATTTTTGAGCAAACAAACCCATTTTTAGAGGTGGCATTCATATTGAAAATGTACCCCAAAATACAGGTTTTCAAACCAATTCTTGTTCAAAATTTTGCAAAACATTCTGATTTTTATAGCTATATTAAGACATGCGAACCTGAGTTACCACTGCATTATTCCAGTTCATTCCATGCTCATACTTATTCCATTACTAAATCATCCAAACCTGCAATATTGCTGCCATATTTAACTTAATAATTATGCAATTGCTACTTTGGTTTTTGGTTGGCTTGTTTGTGCACTATATGAATGTTTGGTTGGCCTGCACAGATGCAACTGTACTGTACCTAGATGGGTTTTTTTTAATGTATCTAGAAGGGCTGTACTAATGTTCTTTCTGTTCCATGCTATCAGTATCCTGCTAGGCCTCACCAATAGGAGTTAAATAGATGCAACATGCATTCATAACCAGCAGCAACCAGAAGTAGATGTTCTCACAACATTTTTGACTAAATGAAAAATTACCAAGGTATGTTGTTTCATCAATCCAAAAGCTTTTTTCCCAATGCATTGGTTTTAACAAAATGTATATCTGAGAAGGAAAGAAGACAAGCTGAATCAAGCAGAGTAGAGACTTAAATCTGAATATCAGGCTAATACCCACCCACCGAGAGATGCTGCATATGTTCAGATTTTGATCCCAAAGTGGACATTTTGACCCAGTTCTGTTCTTGCAAAAACATGCAAGAAACCATATTTTCAATTCAAAACTTTGAAATTTGCCACAAAACAGAATTTTCCTCCTCTGACCAACTCTACCAAGAAAGAGCAGCACAAAACCAAAACCCAGGAACCTACAGACATGCCAACACTGACCTATTTCTACTGCACTCCTCAGCTAGGGCATGTTTGGGACGATACCACCATTTTAAATCTTTGTACTGTTGTACCACTTCGCTCTTTTTCGCTGCCAGGGATTTCATTAGTTGGTGTTCCTGGCTTGCTAGTGACAGGGCAGTTGAAACCTATCATAATATCAGATACAAATGGAGACTAAACATCATTATCTAAAAAATGTGTATAGGTTAAAATAATATAAATATACCAGCATGGGCAGAGTAAGCTTTTAATTATACAGTATGTGCTGTAAAACATTCTTATTTTTCATTTTAATAACCTTTGCCTCAACTCCTTTGGGGACCTAAATGTTTTCCTCCTAAAGTAGTCTGGCTGAAACAGCCAAGAAAGAGATGCACTTACTATAATAGCTGTGCCTCTTCCCGCCCCCCCAGAGAAAAGAAAAATCAGAGGGAAGATGTTTGAGCAAGCTTGTGCCACTAGGTTAACATGTACAGTTGCAGAATAATGGCCATCCTTATAAACCTTTGCAATGAAACCCTACAGTGGCAGAACAGCCTGCTGCTACCAGTGGGGGGGGAGAGGGGTGGTATGGACATTAGCTTTGAGAAGCTTACATAGCACATGAGACGGATAAAGGATACAAATCAGGGGGACAAGATTAAAAAAAATCCAGGGCCAAGTATTTACTGTTCATTCCCCTTGCAAGTGGTGTTATATATTGTCTGCAGTGAGTCATGCTGAGAGTGAGCCAAGCACAATAATAGCTGAGAGCAGCCCGGCAGCCCCACAGTCATTCCCTGCTGATGGTGGTTTCTGAGTTAGCAGAGAGAATGATTCCAAAATTGTCTTCCTTTTTTTCTCCCTTCCCGAAAAACGACCAATAACTGTTGGGGACATACTGTGTAGACACTTTCCTAGGCTAAGATCAAGTATACATGTTTTAAAATAATTGTTCAGGGACCAATGTAGTAATTTGTGTAAAAGATGCAAGATGTAAAATGTCAAGAGCTAACCAAGGAATCCTAAAAGTGTAAGGCAGTATGAGTGCTTGAAACTTAAGAGATTCCTTATGACATCATGGAAACAATAAGTCTCAAGTTCATGTGCAATAATCATGCACTCCCAGAGTGAAGTTCAAAAGGGCTAGTGAACTTTTAATTGTAATACATTGCACCTATCTTCTTTCACCTGAGGATCTCAGAGCCCTACATGCATTAATGAAATGAGTTCTCAGTGCAGCTGTGAGAGACAGAGTCAAGGTCTTACAAAAATCTGTGTATGATTATAAAACATACGCATACACACAACCCAACCTACCAACGTCAAATGGTCTGCTAAGTATTTCACCTGGGAGTCAGGGCATGTTTGGGCATTTGAGATATTTTCAAAACAGCTTGTCACCTGAGTGTTCAAATTCTTCTTCATGTTATAATGCATAATGTCCTAATATAACTATTAGGAGAGAAGTGCTAGCCATAGTTAGCACTAAGTCAGTACAGAGTACAACAAATTACATTCAGCTTATTGGTAAAAACTAGTAAACAATCATTTTAAGCTTTCAGGGGACAGGGGAATAACAGATTCTTTTGAGAATCCCTCAGGTTTCTTAACAGACACTGAACCTCAGTTAGAATGCAAGTAAATTCATATAGCATAATAGAAAAAAATATGTATATCCTTTTATAATGATGGAATAATAGTGCACAGAAATAGCACCTTTCCATTCACCTTCCCTGTAGAGGGCTGCCTCTTTATAAGCATTTTTCCCAACACGCCTTTCTGGAATCTGGCTTTTTAAACTTAACAAACACAAGCTGCAATGGCCCTAAACATGGCTGATTGTTGCTTGCTTCTTGCTATTTTTAGCTACAAATACCCTGGATTACAGCATGTTACAAATGTTCTGGAAGTAAGTGTCTGTCATGTCTTGTATGTACACACATACCCACTTTACTTAGTTCTCTTAGAAGTCTGTCCAGGGAAAGATATTTTGCTATACACCATTGGCAACGTGTAGGGGTGCACATGGGTGCATGTGCACCTCCTGAGCTTGGCGGTGCACCCCCTGCAAAAAGGCCACTGACACTGCCAGCAGCATCTGTGTGGTCCCCAATTGTCACTCGCCACTGCTGATGCAACCAGTGGCATCTGCAGGTAGTTGCTGACAGCCAGTCGGTGCTCGCCACCCCCCGCCTGCCACTGACAGCGCCATGGCTGCCTGCAGGAGCTCACCACTTGTCACCACCATGCTTCTGCCACCAACAGCACCACTGCCGCTTGCAGGACCTTGTCGTGTCCCCCCCCCCCAGCCTCCAGGGGTACATGGCATTCATGCTATACATGCATGGTCAGTAACAGTGATTTAAGTGTCTGAGTGTGCTTGGATTTATCTTCTCTAAGGTGTATATAGACTGTGTAATCTGTAGTAGCGGGGGACCACAAGGTTGGGAGCCATTCCCCAGGAAGTCACATGTACCTGCAATTCAGATAAAAAGTTTGTGGTTAACCTTTGGTTTTTCAATAGTGAAAATACCTGACACCACTTTCTTCCCCTGAGACCCAGCTGGACATGTTGATGCTTCCTGCTGTCTTCCATTTTCTGCTGAGACTTCTGAAAGGACAGGAAAAGTGAAGCTACTGGAAAGTTGAGTCTGTCTGCTTGTTCAGGGTGGAGATGGGTAGGGGCCAGTCAGCCCTGCTTGCTGGCTATGTGCCTGGCTTTAGAGACCAATGCACTGATTGCTGCCTTGTGCTGAGATCGTAACAGTAATAGTAGCTGCTTCCTGTCACTGCTTCTGACCCACTAATCCCTTTCCCCCTTGTGCATGTGAACACACACCCATGCAGACACAAGTGTAGTTGTAAGACATTGCTGTGGGGAAAATGAATGATTAAACAGAAATGAAGGGTCTCCAGTGGTCCCTGAATATTTGTTAGACAAGGTTGTAAATTTGAGGGACCACATCATATCATTGTATGAGGAACATGGGTGCTCTAGTAATACAGGAAGCTTTAAATAATGTACGTTACATTTTTCAAACCCTAGGAATATTGTTTCCAACCTCAGTTTCATGTACTAACATTGCTGAGGTAAACTACAATAAAATATGAAAGTGCCTGGTTTGGGAAGAAGGGATGCAGATTTGTGATTAAAATAAGACTCAGCACTGAGAAATGTTAGAAGAAGCAGCAGTGCTGTGGGTGGAGAAGGGGTAGGAAGGAGCCAAAGGAGGCAATTCTGTTTATTTAAAAATAGAAAAACCAAAATGTAAAAATCCTTGAACAGCACATGCTTTATACTGGAGAACTAATTATAACCTGCTTTCCCTCCTGTCATCCATTTTCTCTGCTGCTAGTTATGAGCTTTGTCTAAGTTATTAGCAGGGATCCAGGTTTTCTGTTTCCCATGGAAAAACAGAGAAAACCATGGATTTTCCCTTTTTATCAGAGAAAACGTGGCTTTCTCCTTTTAGCAGAGAAACTCACAGATTCCCCACTTTTGCAAAGAGCTCTGCAGGCTGCAAACAGGGCAGGAAACCCTCATCCCTGCCCAGAGGGGGGAGGGGGAAGGGTGGGGCCATAGGCTCGCAGTCAGCCGAGACTTGGCTGGGCTCAGCTCAGCCTCACTCTTCGCTCCTGGAGCCTGTGCAGTAAGTAGGGATTGCAGGGGGTTGGGCTTGCTGGGGACCCTTCTGACAAAGCTGGGGGGTTGCGGGTCATGGCTGCGGGGCACCGGTAGGGCTGGAGGGAGCCAGGAACTGGCCCTGCCCCTGCCCCTGCCTCCACCCCCACCCAAGCCGGCAGCAGCAGTGGGGGAGCTGGCTCCATGCTGCTTCTGCTGCAGCTGCCTGTTGGGGGCAGGGGGCTGTGGATTTGGGTCCCTGCCCCATAGCCCTGGGAGCTGCAGTGCCCCTTTTGGCAGGGCTGGGAGGAAGGGGTTGTGGGTGGGGCACAAGTGGCATGACTAGGGTGGGGGGGCTGTTGGGGTGGTGAGGGGCACCAGCAGGGCTCAGGGGGCTTTGGGTATGAGTATGGGGCACCAGCAGGGGCTGGGGGGGCTTTAGGGGAAAGTAAGGGGCACCAGCAGGGCTGGGGTGGGGGGGGGGCAAGTGAGGGGAACTGGCAGGGCTGAAGAAGAGTGAGGGACACCAGCAGGGCTGGGGGGGGGGTGCAGGGGGCTTTTAATTTTAAAAACGGATTTTGGGGGTTTTGTCAGAGTATTTGTGATTTTTTTATCAGAGAAAACCAGGATCCTTGGTTATTAGGCATAAATCAAAATACACTCTTTGTGATATAAAACATCACTTGTTAACTCCTGTAGTTCCTTATCTTGTCTGATGTGACTAAACTACATATAAAATAATTTTCTTAACAGAAACTTACCAGGCCTGTAAATACTGAGCTCAATGAGAAATTGAGTTGGGAATCCAGCTGTTGAGCTACCTTCTCACCAAAATATTTTGATTGCAGAAATATATGTGTTTCGAATGTCTCAGTAACAGAGAATGGACACATTTCACCCTGGCCTTGTAAATGTTTCTTCAGATAATGTGTTTTCAACAACCATCCATTTATCAGAATCTCGGCCAACTCAGACCCAAAAAGCCTACCATTTAGGCTAGGGACAGACATTCAAAAAGCCTGAGCCTCAGTTGATTCAATCTTTGCAGGTTAGTCTAACCTGGCTAAGCTAAATCAGGTTTTGTAACCAGACAGACATCCCAGAGATGCAAGAACATGCCTGCAGTGGCTCAAGCTAGAAGCTGGGGGCCGCTAGAGGGAGCTAGGGGGCTCCCTTCTCTTGCACTGAGCTGAGCTGAGGGAGGGCATGGCCAGGCCCCAGCAGGATGCTATAATTAGGGAGCGGTGTCTCCCACCCTCCTGACCTGCCCAGCAGGGAATGTTTATCACCCCTAACTCAGTGTTTATCAGCCCATTAAGAAAACAACAGGGACATTACCAGCTATCTATTGATTCTGCCTTTGTCCTGTCTGCCACAGCTCGGAGATGGTCAGTATGTGGTCTGCTAGCTAATGCTGAGAGGTGTCTGTGAGGGACGGGGGAATGCCTGCTTAACAGAGAGTTGGGGGGGGGCCGGGGACAGGGAGCAGAAGCCAGGCAGATGCCTGTAGAGACTGCCGGAGCTGCAGTCAGGGAGCAGAGGGGAGGGGCCAGCCCTGCTGTGGAGCAGAAAGTCCCGCCCAGCTCAGAGAGTATGCTGGGATATTGCGGGAGTCTGGTTTAACTTAAACCAGCAAGGGGTCTGGGACAGACATTGCATAAACCAGTTTGAGCCAAATCAGTTAAGTCTGATACTACATGCAACCAGATTTATCTCAAACTGGTTTCAGCCATTCTCAGATTGGTTTATGTGTGCTGAACTTCTGTTACATTACAGGTTTAAGCCAGTTTCTGATCACTTAAACTGCTTATGTGTAATGTCTGTCCCTAGCCTAATGTCACTTAGGAAAGGCCACAGTAAATTGTTTCACAAAATACATGGCAATAGATGAGAAGAAAAAAAAGTAAAAGTCTTAAAGGCATGCACAAGAGATGTATCATAAGATACTGAATTCTGAAGGGAGTTGAAAGGTATGAATTGGAATTTATGAATGAATTGCCATTGAATTGAAACAAAAATCCAGTGTGACTGGAAACTACTAAAAACTGTTCTATTGCCCTTTGACCAGGCACAGGGACTTATCTGCTTTTCATCTATTGTAGCCTCTATTTTAATGGCATTTTAATACATTAGTTTGATGTATTATACAGGTCAGTTATACACTTTGCACTAAATAGCATGGAATATTTGCTCAGTTTTTTAAAGACCCATACCGTTATTAAATAGATGGATCCCTGGAACAATTAGGACAACTCAATATTATAATTATCCAACAAAAGCAAAGAATGATTGAGTGGTGCCTTTATTTAAACTAGCCATCTTTAAATATATTATCCTCTGTCACTGGCTGGTTGGTCTTTTGAGAATGGAGTCAGGCTCAGATTTGCCTATGGTAGACCAGCTATGCCACAGCTGAATCTTCCTGGCAGGGGATCAGATACCCTCAGTCAATTTTTAATCAACTGAGGTAGGTGATTCCCTAACAGCTTGGAGCAGAGCGCTCTTGAGGCAGACCTTATAGTACCAGTTTAGCACTATAGGCCCTAGAGGTCCTTGGCTGTATCCATTCCCATCTGTTGTATGCCTTCATCCTTCTACCTTTAATTTCTGTAGGTCTGATACTGTATCATCTATTCTTCCTGGTCTTGGTCTTCCAGGTGACCTGTGGTGATCAGTGCTAATCATCTAGCCCTCTTCGTCTTCCAGGTGACCTTCCGGAGGCCTGAGGTGAACCCTGGAGAAGGCCAAACCTCAGGTAGACTGGGGATAAAAATCCTGTCTATGGAGAAGCAAAGAGGATTTGGTTGAAGAGCATTCACAGAAGAGAGGAAGGACTTGTTCATTATTTCCTTGGATTAATCTTCACATTTGTTATTACTCTGCTGCTTGGAGTGGTTAGAAATTCCTGGCAAGAGCTGCTCAGAAGGAAAGCTAGGCATGAGTCAGGAAGGCTAGGAGAGCTGAGGTAAGGTGAATGGTGCCAGTGCAGTCCCTATGGGGTACTGCGCCACACACCTATGGCATTACCTACAGAAGTCAGAAGGCAGGGTAGAGATGCACCTAACAGACCAACAGAGATGCATAAGTAGGGGTCTACCTAAATTGCAGTGGAATTTCGCAGTGCAGCAGCACCTTTAAATCTCGCTCTTCTCTCCACGCACCCACCTCCCTGTTGCTGAGTGGCCGAGAGACAATTAATGCCATGATTAATGCAACAGCAGGGAATCACGTGGCAAAAAGTGCAAGATAAAAGGTGTCGCTGTGCTACAAACTTCTGACATGATTTAGGTAGGTCCCTAGGCATAAGCTGTCATGAGCAACAGCTCACGTCATCAGGTGCTATGAAAGGACCTTTCATGAACTGAAATGAAATCAGGTGACATGTAAATAATTCTTTCATAGCATTTGATTCAGTGAGCTTATGCATTTCTAGTTCAGTTAGCCTACAAGGTACATCTCTACCCTGCCTTCTGCCTGACTTCAGACTAACACGGCTAACTACCTCTCTCTACAGAGCTAATTATGAAAGTGAAGGAGAACCTAGGGATTGCAAGAAATTGTGTTAGAACTTTCAGAGCAGAATCTTGCTGGAGTATCATGAAAATGGGGAACTTCAGAGTATAAAGAAAAAAAGTGGGAGATTTTTTTCAGGTTTTTCTCTTTCTTGCTCTTTTTTTAAGACTCATTTTTGAGTGGAAAAACAAGTTTAAGGAAGTGGGAAAAGACATCAACACTCCCTCCAAAAATCAAATACCAAAATGTTTTCATTTTCAAAAAAGATAAAGTATTGCAAAACTCTATATTGATAAGTAATAATGTAAATGTTTATTCCATTTTGATTTTTGAGCAAGCATGTTTCTATTTTTATATATTTTTAAATTTTCAGTGATATTAATTTAAATCTTTCTTTAAATAGCTTGTGTGCTTACCTATAATATCTAGTTTCACTGCTTAATCATGAATCCCAAGTTTTCAGCTAAATGTATTTCAGAAAAAGGAAGGACTAAATATTACTTTGAAATTCCTCAGATCAAATAAGTTTCTTTAGTAAACTGGGGTCCAAATCTGCCCTGAGATTCACCTATGGAATTCCCACTGCCGTCAATGGGATTTAGGCATGCACATCTGAAGGCAGAATGGAACCAAAGCATTCAAAAGGCAATGCTGACAGTTGGCTAGTATTATAGAAACACAAATAAAGATCCTTCTTACACTATTGATACACTAGTTGCTGTCCAGGCAGGTATGAAACAGTCACTTCCATTAATATAATAGGTATTTAAAAGCTCTTGAGTATAACTCGAATGTTTATGCATAATGTCCATGTTTTCAAATATATTCAGTTCTGTTGAGTATATAGAAGTCCCAAGGCCATAATCTGTCCTTGAATGTATTTATGTAACCCCTAATAGAGTAAATGGGGGTTGTGCTAGTACATGAAAGTCTGAGGATAAAACTGGGCTCTGTGTCATCTATATAACAGGGTAACAAAGTCCCAGATCCTGATCTTTTATTAATTTCTTCCAAACAAGGAAGAGAAGGTTGCAGTACTGTTCTTTTAAAGGGATCCCTGGAGCCTGAGTTAGAAAAATGGCCTTAGGTGGGGTTTTCTTAACAGGCACTTTCCTACAAAGAAAGAAAGGTGGTATTTAATCTTTATTCTTAGGAATGCCTTCATCTCAACCTGCTTTATTTTCCCCATATACAATTGCCTTTATTCTTCTACGTTGTTTTGTAAACAAGCGCTTCACAAACAAGGATCAGCTCTAATGCTCACATTCAATTCAGAAAGAGACAAAAATGAAGAAACTTTACTTCTCTGACACTGCTTCCAATGTTAAAGAGCTACCAGCAAAAATCTGATCTATAGCTGCTCTTCTCACATTGCAATTTGCTTCTCATTCCTCTTGAGATCTTCCTCTGTATTTTGGCAAGTCTCACAGGTATTTCTTCAGCCTTTTGGTTTTATTTAATTGTTTTCACAGCTTAATTTTGACTTTTAATTAGAGGCATGAATGTCTCACGGCTTCTGAGGCTGGGGGGGCATGGCGATCACCCACAGGTGGCAGCAGCAGCGGTGTGGCGGCAGCAAGTGGGGAGCTCCTACAGGTGGCCGTGGCAGGGGAAGTGCCGACCAGTGATCTGCAACCAACCTCAGATGCCACTGGCAGTGTTGGCAGCAAGGAGGGATGGCAAGCAGCAACTGCCCACAGGTGCCACTGGCAGCGGTGGTGGCAGCCAATCTCAGGTGGTGCGTGTGCACCACCTACACATCATCAATGATTAGAGCTGATTTGGAGTTTTCCAGGAGAACAGTGTTTTTTAGAAAATGCTGATTCATTCAAAGAGAAATACTTTGCAAAAGCCTTTCTGTTTTGGTAAAGTTTACTTACTGGCAGCCCATGGTGGAGCACAGGTTCGCAGGGTCTATGGCTCTGGGATACCCTCACCCTACAGATTGTACTGGGGGTAGGGACCCCGGAGTTTTCCAGCTTCTGCCATGGAGCTGGAAGCATAGAAGTCCGCTGACAAGCTTCCAACATCTGAAGAACTGGGACAGCCTCACATGAAGTGAGGCTCAGAGCCAAAGACTCCAGAGATTCCAGACCCGTAGGTAACTGATTCCCTCAGTTGCCAGAATCACACAGCCAACTCTTCTGAGGGTCGGGCAGTCTGAAGAGTAATAAGGCCTGGGAGACTTTGTACTTGACTGTATCATGTCAGCAATGGGTTCCAGGAAGGTTGGAGCTGAGCATGCCCATCAGAGTCTGCTAATATGCTCCGGAGCTAGACATTCTCCAAGGGCATGTCTACACAAGACGTTTACTGCAGGGTTGCTTAATTAACTCTGCAGTAAATGCCTTGGTGACTACACATATGGCCCTATTAAGCTGCAAGAAACTAATAAACTCTGCAGCAGGTTAGTACAATCCTGCTGCAGTTTTTTCATGCCCAGCAACTCGTGTGTAGATGCTGACCCATCTGGCTGGGGCATGAGGGTGTTTGAGTGTGGGGGCTGCCTCCTGGATAGCCTCACACTCATAGGCAGTGGAAGGGGGGGCAAATGCGGCTCAGCCCCCCCAAATGCAGGGCAGCAGAAGAGCCACAAGGAAGCCTGGCTGTGGGCTTCTAGTGGCTGCAGCAGCAGTGGGATGGGGGGAGGAGCAGGTACTGCCCAGCTGGCAGCACGAGACTGACCTGCAAGTGGTTCATCTGGTGGGGTGCGGCTCTTGCTGCTGCAGGGTGACCTGGGGCCGGAGCTGCTCCAGGCTCTTCCCAGTGGGGGGAAAGGGGGTGGCATCCTACACTGGCGGCATGTGGTGGCAGCACTGGGAGGGGGCTATGGGTGGGGAGGGCATCTGCAGCCACCTCAAGATTCGCTCTAGCCCACCCAACCCCCCTCCCAGTGCCACCACTGCGTGCCCCAAGGTAGCATGCCCCACCCCGCTGGGAATAGGCTGGCACTGCCTTGGCCTCAGCCCACAGCAGCAGCCCACCCTGCCCCATGCAGATAGGGGGCATGTGCCCCCCCCCATACCTCCTGGGATGTGTGCAGCAGTGGGAGCTGCCACCCCCTCCCTCCAATTCTAGGGTTGGCTGCATGGGCACAGCAGGCCTTGGCTCCAGTCCCAGGCCCAGCTCCACTCCAGTCCCTCCCAATCCCTGCCCAGCTCCAGCCCCATTCCCTCTCCCTCCTCCCCCACCCCTCCCCTCACAGACTTCACTGCCTAGACTCATCTTAAGGCCTTATTCTCAAATATACTGGAGACCAAGGACCAGTGACTATGCACTAGGGATGAGCGAGGAGCAGTCTTGGTCACAAATTTAAGGCTCTGGAGCACTTCAGAGGATTTGAGCAGGCAGGGCAAGCTCAGTCATACACTACCTGGCCCTCATGCTGATCCAGCATGAACAAGGTTATAGATTCATAGACATTAGGGCTGGAAGGGACCTCGGAAGATCATCGAGTCCAGCCACCTGCCCAAAGGGCAGGAAGTCAGCTGGGGTTATAGGATCCCAGCAAGATAAGCATCCAATTTGCTCTTGAAGGTGTTCAATGTAGGCGCTTGAACCACTTCCGGTGGCAGGCTGTTCCAGACCTTGGGGGCTCGGACAGGAAAGAAATTCTTCCTTATGTCCATCCTGAAACGGTCTTGTCGTAGTTTATGACCATTCGACCTAGTCATCATCCCTTGGGGCACTCTGGTGAACAAACGTTCCCCCAGATACTGGTGGTCACCCCTGATAAACTTATAGGTGGCCATCAGATCACCCCTGAGCCTGTGCTTCTCCAGGCTAAAGAGCCCCAGGGCTCTCAGCCTGTCATCGTAGGGTCTGCTTCCCTGACCTCTGATCATGCGCGTGGCTCTTCTCTGGACTCTCTCAAGCTTCTCCACATCCTTTTTGAATTGCGGAGCCCAAAACTGGACACAGTACTCCAGCTGCGGCCTCACTAAGGCCGAGTACAGGGGGAGAATGACGTCCCGGGATTTGCTTGAGAAGCATCTATGGATGCAAGCCAGCGTTTTGGTCGCTTTACTAGCCGCCGCATCGCACTGC
>NW_005842324.1:931314-931656 GCF_000455745.1 Alligator sinensis
TCGTGGTCGCTGTCACCCAGCTTCCCATCGATCACTAGGTCGCCAACTAGGTCATCCCCAGTAGCCAGTACCAGGTTGAGCAGCGCTTTGCCTCTCGTTGGCCCATAGACTTCTTGAGTCAGGTAGAGGTCATCCACGCACGAGAGAAAGCTTTGCGACCACTCAGATTTTGCTGAGCGATCCTCCCACGAGATGTCCGGGTAATTGAAGTCACCCATTACAACCATGGTCCTGGAGCATGCGGCCTCAGCCAGTTCCCGGGAAAACTCCTGGTCAAGCTCAGGACTTTGGGTGGGAGGTCTGTAATAGACTCCCACCATTGTGTCCCCTGTGCTGTGTTCC
>NW_005842324.1:932054-939816 GCF_000455745.1 Alligator sinensis
GTAGTGCCCCCGTCCCCTAGCAGGCTTAGTTTAAAGCCCGGTGGAGCAGGTCAGCCAGTCTGGCTGAGAAGAGCCTCCTCCCTAGGGGAGTGAGGTGGAGGCCATCTCTTCCCAGCAGCTCACTGCCTCTCTCGCCAAAGAGTGGGCTGTGGTCATGAAAGCCAAAGCCTTCCCGACGACTGTAAAAGGTATTTACAGTATTGCCAATTCTCAAAATTTTTGTCATTGTTCTTAAAGGCTACACTTTGGGAATGTGAACAATTTGGCTTTTTCTTTTATATATATAAATAAGTATAGACTTTAAGAACAACGCCAAAAATCATGAGAGTTGGCAAAACTGTGTTTGAATGCTGAACAGCAGGACTGCCCTGCAGTGATGTTCTGCTTGCCATTGAATCAATATGATCTTTGTCAATTTTACACCACCCTAGCATTAAATAGCTGTAGTTGAACTGAACAGAGACATGTTTCTACTTCAGTGTGCACATCTACATGTGCATATTAATGTGCTGCAATAAACTCTGATACTTTTTGCACCAGAGTTTATTGCTCCCGGGCATGCATTTACATGTGCACCTGAGATCACAGCACATTGAGCAGGGTTGGAGCAGCCCTGGCTGACAAAGGGCCTGAGGAATCAGTCTGCCAGCCAGGGGCTACAACCCCTGGCACAACGTGCTGCAGAGGGGCTGCCTGGGGCACAAGGGAACTTCAGCACAATGCAAGCCAGCAGACTGCTCCCATATTGAAGCACCTTTGTGCCCCAGCCAGCCAAGCAGCATTTACATGTGTGCTGCTGAAGTTTTTTTACTTCACAGTAGGATAGTACTTGTATTTACAAGTTCTATACTGCTGCAGAATAAATTAGTTTACTCCTGCCTAATAGGGGCACATGTGTAGAAGCCAAGATGTTTACTGGTCAGCTAATTAATCCACTGAGCAGTAAATTTCTCATGTAGATGTGCCTATTGTTTCCAAAACAAAATATAGTGGGATCTTAGTTCCATGAAACATTATGTGTTGGCAGTTTTTCTTGATAGAGGATGAAAAAAATAATGAAAACCTGAAAATGATTGTACCATAGAAGTCTGGTTTCTAAACCAGCTCGATCTTTAATTTTATTTTAGGGACTTGATTGTGTTCTATAGGTATCTATATGAAAAACAAGATTTCTTTTTGTAACCAGTTCTTTAATCTAGAATATGGTATAACAAAGTCCAGCAATTCATTGGAAATTCAAATTCAGGGTAGAAAGTGCACATGTTTATAGTGAAGATATTTAACTAATAGAATAACTTATTTTGGGATATGATATGTTTGCCATCAGTTAAAATCTCTGAATCAAGGCTGGGTGTGAAATCCTGGCTTCATTTCCTGGTAGGTAAATGGAAATTTTGCCACTGACTTCAATGAGATCAGGATTTAATCTGGGATATCTTTCTAAATGATGTGCAATAGTGTAAACAGAATTTCTACTACCAAATGCTACCCACTTAGTGAAACAGCCTATGCCAGAAGAAGATCAGAATAGATTATACTGATCATCCTTCTGGCCTTAAAATCTATTAATCTGTTTAATGATTCTTATGCAGTTAAGTTCTATATCTGCACAGAAATCAGTATGGTATTATATGAAACACGAAGCTGGCACAACCCCATTGCTCACCATTGGTGAATTTGTGCACCTGGTTTATGCGGAAAATTTATTTTAGAGATTTTTCAATTCATTAACTTAATATTTGTATTAATTAAAAATGTTGATAGTACATTCACCTGGAAAACCATGTCAGTGTCTCAGCTACTACAAGCTCAACTTCAGTTCTGAGAGAAAGAAACACAAGGGACTAAAGGGTAGCCTAAAAAAAGTGCTTTCATACACATTTTAGTACGCAGTTTTAGGTCTTACTGTATTAGGACCTTCAACTCTCTAATATGGAACTCCAATTCGTATCCCTGAAAAGAGCAGGTTGTAGAGCCACCAGTGGTGCAGCACTAAATACTGTCCATCCTCATCCTCAGGCTTGTGTAATACTGCAAGGAAAATGGGAAGAAAAAGGCATACGTTATGTTGATTTGTTTAAATAGCAAATGTCTGATGCCTCAGGGGGCTTCTGTTAGGTATGTTTCAGGGTAGTCCCCATGGAGATGGCTGAGTGGGCCAAATTAAGTGAGGTACACAAAGTTTGGTGTGATTTGAAGTTTGCTGACTCATGTCTCTGGAGACTGCAGTACACTTGGGAGACTATTGCTTGGGAGACGGTGACTATTTCTTAGTAAATTATCTAACTTAAATGGAAAGGTTAGCTCATGAAACTGTTGTGGGCAAACACAATATTCTATTGTATCTCAAACAGAAGGATTAGGTAGTATATCAGAAACTCTGAGACTCACTTTTTGTTACAATATAACATAATAATGAACTTGGAAAAAAAAGAAATCCTACATGGGTAGCCTAGATAAGGGTGCCTATTAAAACATATGTGCTTCATTCATAGAGGAAGAGTTCTATTCCTACTTGCTGCTGTACAAATCCCATAGTGGTTCTCCTTTTATTATATGGGCTATGCCCAAGGGAATGAGACAATTCTGTACACACGTTTTCATATATTTTTATATTCTCTGTATAATTTACGTTTCAGTAAATTATGTAAAGAATTTCAAGGTTTGGGGGGTTTTTTAGATGCTCCAGAGTTCCTTTTCACTATCACCAGGGAACCTTTGCAGCATCAGCCTTATTCCTCAAGGAGTCTGCTACTAAGACAATCATTTGCTGAGCAAAGCAAGGTCTTACATTCAGCTTAATTGTATTTCTCTGTTGTTTATTAAATGTTGAATACTGAATCTGATCATTTTCAAAATTTCAGAGTCTGTTCTGGACACAAATGGACAGAAACTTACTGGTCCTTGTGAGCATTAAAAATCTGGAAAAGTCTGATTTTCATTGGTGTACATGGAAGGATAATGAGGCCCTCATAGTGTCCCTGACTGAATTAATATGTTGTTCTCTCTCTTTGGGTATACAAGTATAATAGTGTGAGATCATAACATTCTCAAGAGCACTGTCTGATTGTCTGAAAGGGCATTAGGGAGGTCTAAGGAGACTTTTGAGCTTCATGTTTAAGCCAGTTCTGGTCCTATTGAAGTCAATAGGAGTGTTGTCACTGATTTCATTTGGATCAGAATTTGGCCTGGGGAATATAAATGTAGAGTGTTTTCTGTGAAAGCGGGTTCTTTGCTTGGTGGGTCTTAAAGAAGTATAAATAAGCAAAGCTACTTTTATGACTGAATCATCTACATTTTAGGCAGTACAATGCTCTTCTATTCAGTCGCATTTTCCATAAAATGTATTATTAGCATGTCCCACAAATTGAAAGTCATTGGACTACAACCCAATGAAACAGCAAGACCTATGAATTTTCTCTCACTGTACATACAGAATAAGAACAAGCTAATTGATGGCAAATGTTCTATTTCTGGTAAAAGCAAACCTTTTTGATTCATCCTACCAGAAAGAAAATCTTCCATTCTACCTATTTTGTATACAGCATATATCATGGTGATGTCAAAGTACCAGAGCAAACCAAATTGATTGCATGTGGTTATTTTTCATTTTAAAATGTATCTGAAATGTAGGTACAATTTACTGGGATTTGCTGTCAATTCTGAAAGCAATAATTCACTGAAATAAGCCACTTTTTAAATGCCTGGCAAATCCAAGTGGTGTTGTTTGATCATGATTTACAGCACCGGGGCCCCTGCCAGACATACAGGTAAGGAGATGATAGGATCTGATGTGCGATCCACACGGTTCTGCTTCCTGTCACACTTGTAGAGATTGTGGGATTGAACATCAGATCCCAGCATGCCTTATTGTTGGTGCTGGAGAATCCCAGGATCATGATCCTGGGCTCCTTCTGCACTGGCAAGTAGCAAGGTCCCATGGCTGGGATCCCCCTCACTGATGGGCTCCCAGCACAAAGGCACACCTAGCCATACATTCAGTTAGTGGTGTGATAAAAACTAGCCACAAAATTCTTACACAGTTTTTGTGGAATAACTTTGTGGGTTATTTCTTGTTTTATGACACCGTTAATTGTCTTAATGTGTGGCCAGATGACAACTTAAGATGTGATTAACTGGTTAATAACATCTTAAGTGTAACATGTGGCAGGGGCCTAGAGATAAAGGTCAAGATTCACATGAGGATTTATATACCATTTTCAGAACAAAGGAGGCAGAGGTCCAATTTAAATCCAGTAGCCCCATTTCAATCCAAAATTCAAAAGCCTTCACTCCCACCCACTCCCAACCACCAATGTAGGTGATCCAATTTCAGGTCCCAATTCTAGTTGATTCAAAACAGGGCCTTGAATCCAGGTTTCAGAGCAGTGTTCTAACCGTTGGGCTGTGGAGTGTCAGGACTGCATCCCCAGCCGGGCTTGCCCCTCCCCATCCCGCCCTTGTCAGCCAGCCCTCACTGCTCCAGCTAAGAAGCAGAGGGGCGGGGCCAGCCCTGCTCTCTGGAGCAGACCACACAGCCGAGCCCAGGGCTGGAAAGCATGCTGGGATGCTGGGGGACTGTGAGTTAGCGTGAATCAGGAAGGGGTCTGGAACAGAAGTTTCATAAACTGGGTTGACCCAAATCAGTTAAGCCTGAAACTACATTCAGTCAGGTTTATCTTAAACCAATTTCAGCCATTTTGAAACTGGTTTATGTGCATTGAGCTGCTGTTCTGTTACAGGCTTAAATCAGTTTATGATCACTTAACCCAGTTTATGTGTAACTTCTGTTCCTAGCCATAGAGGTGTTGGAGGCCCAGGTTTCTTCAGATCAAGCAGAGGGGATTTGAAACCAAGCTTTTAACAACACAAGTGTATTGATGATATGGTAGGAAGAGACCAAAATTGCCTCCTTCATTTTATGAATAGTGCTTCTGTTCCCCTGGGTATATAACCTGAGAAAATGAAACATTTTATTTCAGAAATGCCAGGATGAACCATTTCAACATTTCCAACTTGTTTTTCATTTTTCAGCCAAAATTATTCATCAGGCATGACCTACATTTGCAAATAGCTGCATCTTTTGGTGCATAAATGGTTTGCCAAAAAAATAAAAAATCTTTGCCCAGCTGTAGTTTTCATTCTGATGCTGTTTTCCCATTCTTTCTTTCTGGTCTGCAAACTCCCAGGATATTGTTCTGATTTTCAGTTACTCTTTCTCATGATGGGCAGGGGGATGGGCTAATGTGATCGTGTTGTTGCACTTTGCAACCAACTATTTTCTGTGATAAATGTCTGAGAACCAGGAAAGCATGGCTTTAATCTTCCCCTTTCAAAATTTTCATCAAACAATGTTTCCAACATATATTCTTCTCTGTCAAACATTTCATTTACTCTGTAATCTGGGGATAATTTAAGAATGGGTCTTTCACCTGTGTTGCTAAAAGCAGCAACCATTTTGCTTTGTTTCCACTGAGAGACGCATGTGTTTACAGCAGATTTGATTTTTGGGCTGCTTCTAGCTGAAAGTGCTGTCATCAGCCTCCTACATGGCCTGTCACAGGCAAGTCATCCAGTGATCAAACTTCACTGAGCTGCTATCAGTAGCCATGATTTGATTTGATTTCCATACTGCTTTCTCCTGTTCCAGGTTATTATAAATAGACAAGAGCCAGAGTCATAAAGTTGGGATCAGGATTTGGCCTTCCTCAAAATGTCAGGGTATAGGGGCCTGGCTGGGGAACTTTTTGGATTGTAAAGTACTGAATCCGACTGTCACACACACTGTAGGACTCCCTAGTCCCACTGAGATGTTGCCTCATGCTGCAGAAGTTTCACATGCAAATTAGGGTTGTGCCATGGCCCCATCCCTCAGACAGACCCTCTGATCTGCTGCAGACTGGGCCTCTCATTAAAGCTCCTGCTGGAAATATGAACTCAGTTGGTGAGGTCTGCCTCCTTTTCTAACTCGCTATAGACTGCATGTCTCAAAGCACAGCAGACGCAGGTGATTTGGCCCCTGCTCTCTTCAGACAGCTGCAGCTTTGGGAAACCACAGGAGGTGTTTCCCGCAGCTCCTGCTCTCCACTGCCTGCAAACCTCATTCTACAAAAGGCCAAGTTTTCTGTCTCGCTCCCAAAACTACGTCTTTGCCCAATCTGCTGTACATGGGTCTCTGTTGCTGCTTTTGTGCTGTGATTCTTTTGGAATCATGGCATCCTCTTAAAGCTAAGTATCCACTTCCTAAGGCTGGGTAGCTTTGCCAGGTACCAAAATGCAGCCACAAGAGCCAGTGCTCTGAAAGGATGCTTTGGTGCATTCAGCACTTCCTGTGTCATCCATATGTGCAGGCCTCGTCTCTAGAAACAGCAAATTCTCTTTCCTTCCCTCAGTACAAATGTTCAGATTGCTTGACCCCCAAGCATCCAGGAGCCTGAAAAGTTGAAGGATTTCTTGGTGGCATAGTGTTGGGCTGTCACTTGAAATAAACGCAGTAAGTGATTTTCACAGTAATCAGATCATCCTTAATTCAGGGCACAAGTGAGGCATTTTTTCTTTTAGCAATGCATTAGCTCCTTCCCCTTCTTTGTTTCTATCCTTACTAGGTGAACTCTGTTGTTTCTCTGGATTTTTTAGTCAAAATTCCTCTTTATTTTGGTCAGATGTCAAATGCCCTTGCCCCCTCCTCCTAGGCTGGACTGGACCATGGAGAGCCTCACAGGCCAGCTCCAGACCCACCACTGGTTGTGGGGCAAGCAATGAGCAAATCTGGAGCTGTGGGGATTAATGTACCTGTCACTCTTCCACCATCAACATGCACCACCAGTGGGACTCCATACACTGGTATTCAGTGGTGGGCCTCACCTCTGCTTGCTCTGATGCCCAGTTCCTGGCCTTTCCAGGATCTCCATGGGCTGTATCTTACCCCTGATTTGGGGCACATTTTTAATGAATGAGATTCTTTTCTCTTTCTTTGTGCTGGAAATTTTAATTGACACAGGCTATTTATAGCAGTATCTGATTTTCTTTCTCTGCAGATCAGATTGTCTAATGTAGGAGACTACATGGCAGGTTACCCTCCCTTGGTACTCAAACTGCAGACTTGTACCTTGCCTACATTTTTTATGTTTCTCTTAGGTTTCAGGGTAAGGAATAACTTTGAGCCTGAATCCATTTTTACTTAGCTTATTGTAGTGACACTGATGCAAAACTGCTATCAGTGACAGCAGAGCAATCCCTATGTTTGCAAATCCCCACATAAATGTACATTACTCTGCACTAATCACAACTAAAGATCTAATGTGATACGTGAATTGTTATTAGAAAAAAAGGACAAAAGTAAAAAATAGCTTTGGAGGCTCCTCCTCTCCAGCCAGTGAAAGGCCTCCATTCAGTCACTGCATTAGCTCCAGTCTCATTTAGAGCTTCAGTCTCAAGTTATAGAAAGTCATATCTTCTTGCATCAGAAAGACTTAGTAACACTCCTCCAGTTGCGCTAGAATTTGGAACGGGTGTATTCCTTCTGTTCGTCCCTCCTTTCTTCCTTTTTGTCCCTTTCATTAGAGAACCAGATGCTGGCATTCTCTCTGTTTGTATTCCCTGTAACTCTTGCCCCTAGCCTCACCCTTTGCCTCTCACCCACCTCTGTTCTTCTGGAAAATGTCAGGTTAGAAACATCTTTCACCAATAGCAAGTGAACAAAACATTCAGCAGTGCTATACACAATAGCTGCACATTGCAATTCATTCCACTTTTACAGCAG
>NW_005842324.1:939826-946050 GCF_000455745.1 Alligator sinensis
CATACACAGCTCTGGCTGACAAGAGATTGGAGGGAACACATTCCTGTTTGCAAAGCTTTTCAGAGGTGCCAATTTTCTATATGCAATCATAGGAATTTCTGTATATAGCCAGATTTATTTTGTGACCTGGGGGAAGGGAGGGTGGGGGAAGAGGGGCGGACATTAAAAAAGCAGCATTTAACAGCATTATTTTTTCACTATAGCTGTCAGTCAAGGGTAAAAGGAACTCAGCCTGCAGAGTGTACAACTGTTTTTATTCTTTCTCATTTAATTTTTACAATAAAATACATCAGAGGTAAAAAGAATGCACTGACAATGGGTCACGCTTGATAAAGCAACCCATTTTTATCAGAGTGAAGGTGTTGGAGAGGAGGAAGGGGAATTACTGCCATTTGCCATGCCTCTCCCAAGTATTTCTAGAGCTTCAGCATATAGACTTTACAAATTTGATGAAAACATCTCTGAAAAAGTTGTCTTCTAAAAAACAAACCCCCAAGTCCCTGCAGTTTTCAAGCACTCCAATAGTTAGGGAGGCTTGAGCTTGGATTTTGCTTTCTCAAGAATGGTAGAGGAGGCCATTTGCAAGATTTGGGCCATAGAGTCATAGAGAAGTAGGGCTGGAAAGGACTTCCACAGGTCATTTAGTCCAAAGCAGACGCATGGGAAATAACCATGGTAGAAAATAGCCATAGCTATGCTTAGATCATTCGTGACCAGTGGCTGCCCTACCTCTTCTTGAACACCTCCACTGATGGAAAGTCCACAGCTTCCCTAGGCAGTCTATTCCCCTGTATCCAAAATGTCCTGAAATTTACATCCCATCTCAAGGAAAACATGTAACTGTAGAAACAGTCGGACAGTGGAGTGTTCTGCCTAGAGAAGCTACTTAAGGCATTTTCTTTACTGGAAGTTTTCAACAAGAAACTGGATAGGCATCCATCTGTCTGGGATAGTTTAAAGGTTTTGACCCAAGTTTTTAATTCTTGCTTTTGAAAAATCTTGTTGATTTTTTTCAACACTTAAGTACCAGCATGTTTCTAAAGGATTGATTTACTGAAATGGGCTTTTCATTTTAAATGGGTTTGACATTTGTACTATAACATGTATTGGTATGGGTCTTTATGTTCCCAAGTGCAGCACACTTCACTATGTTGCCTGAGACTCAGATACACAGTCAGACAGATCTGCTGAACACATGAATACTAAGGAAGTGGTTTCCCTAGTAACAATAACCATGTAACAGCTCTCAGAACTTCCTTCCCTTCCTTATGGGATTTTTTTTGTTTGTTTTCCACTGGGTCAAATAGAGTAGACACCAACATTGGAGATGGCTACAAGCTGTCCAGCTTGGATGCGTTAGCTTTCCTGAAGTGGAGGGAACAGGACAGGACAGCTATTGCATTTATAAATGGTGCCATGACTGTTATTGTGAAACAAAACACAGCAAATCATGGTGCTTAACCATCACTGCTACCACGTGTAAAGTGAAGAAACTCTGTTAAGATGAATTTTTGGATACAGAATTGTTTTGCCTTTTTGCTGTTATAACGATAGTCATAGTGGATTAAGCACAGCTCTAGCACAGTAATCTGTTAATGGAAAGCACTGTAGGGAGAGGAACATACTCATTAAGTGTGCACTTTTAGTGCAGGGCCTATTGATAGCTCTTTAGAGAAGGCTCAGTTCATGATGTTAAGCAGTGTTTTGTGACAGTGATGTGCTTCTGCCTGTGAGAGAGACAAAAATAATCCTGTCTGGCTGTAGAAGAGGAAGGGAGAGCTCTCTGTGATTCATTGAAAAGTATTCCTTTAAGGAAGCTACAGTATGGCTATTAAGCAGGGGACCCCTGGTATTTCTACAAGGTACAACCCACTGAATCAGGACACTATTTGATGCACCAAATTGTTTACAGCATAATATGAGAAAGGTGGAATAATGCAAAATACTAATCACAAAAATTAACTTGCATCTCAGGCATGTCACTAAAATGTTTAATCCTTGGCTTTCACCATGTGTCTGTTTGTATATGTTAATTATTACAATCACATTTGTCATGTCTTTTTTTTTAATTAAAAGGGTACTTTTGTCCAAGATTAAATAAAAAAGGTCATCTGTAACTTGGCTTCAAGGCTCTTTATCATTTATCTTGTGGTTTCTTACTAACTGATATTCCCCTACCCCCCTTACTAGAAGGAAAAACTGATAAGTACTAAACTACAATCAATTGTGAGTTTATTGTTAAGGCAATATTGGGAGCAGATATTATGCAATATAAAACAGCAATGCTTTATTTTTTTCAATATCTTTGACAACAATGAAATCATGATGTTATCTCCAAATTGGCATAGGTTCTGTGAACTCCAGTCATATAAGGAACAGTACAAAAACACACGTTTACACCTAATATGGACAAGCTTGATCCTGAGTGATGTAGAGCACCATCATCTCCACTGACTTTCATGCCAGTTGCAGATGTTTAGCACTTCGTGGTCAGGCCAAGAACCTTTCAGCAAATTGCCTTGTTTTCAATCACCACAATAAAAGGAGAGAGACAAAAAACTATTAACCTTCACTGACTGAGATGAAGTGGCTCAGTAAAGCAGACCAGTTCCTTTAACAAGGATACAATCAGCCCCAATAAGACTGGACAACACTCAGTAGTTCAAAAGAGCTGCAGATATAATCACTTACCATGTTTATAATTAATACCTTTGTGACCCTGTGAATGAATGATGAATAAAGAATCACAGACTCATAGAAGGGGCATGAAGGGATCATCTAGCACAGATGCAGGATGTACCATTCCTAAAGTATCCCTGGCAGGTGCCTATCCAGCCTCTTCTTGAAAATCTCCAATAACAGAGATCCCACAACTTTGCTAGGCAGTTTGTTCCATTGTCCTACAGTCAGGAGGTAGAATACCGTTCTTCCATGGGAAATTTGAGCTAAAAGTATCTTAGGCAGCAGTGCTAGAGCTCTGTCATGCAAAACCAATGTGCTGGAATTACCACAGTGTGTCAGATGCATGCAGATAAGGCTTGCAAGATCCACTCTCTTACGTTTCAAATTTGAATAAATTCATACAATAAAAATTATTGTTGCACAGTAAGGTTTTGTGTTGCACAAAGCTAGTGTCCTTATGACACATTTACATCACCTGTGATCCTGAAAGTCCTGATTTACACACGTATGGACTCACAAGGACAACTAACATGTGTAAAGGGCGCGACAAACAAACCAGCAGTGCTAAAAGGGGTGGGGGAGCTGCTTCTCTGGAGTGTGCATCAGCTGTTATAATGTAAGTGTTGCATCTGTATGCAGCATGAGCCTGTAGTGATACAAGTTAGCTATATCAAACCTAACTTTGACCCTGAATGAAACACTATTAAAGTTGCAGCTTTTTGGCTACCCAAGTAATGCAACAGAATGTATTTATGTATTTATTTATTGTTTAACTTTATATCTCATCCTATCCAAAAGGCTGAGAGCAGAATGATGCAGATGTATCGGTATAAATGTTTCATCTGTCTATACCCCTAGTGTTTGCAGTAACATGGCAGTATTCTTTAAATAGTAGGCAATAAAGGTAGTTTTATCAAGATGAGTGGGACTTTGGGCCAACACAAATGCTTGTCATATGTGATTATGGAACTTCCCACCATAGAGGAGATTTTTAATTCACTTTCTCTTTGTTTCCTACCTTAGAAATGGACTATAAACAATTTACTGTAAGTAGATGAGCCCTTCTTCTACAAGCATCAATTCTCCAGTGTATTGAGCATGGCTTCCATTCCTTTGCCTTTGATGCTTTTAAAATGGGATTTTTTCCCCCCAGAACAACCCTCTATGCCAGCACTAGTAAATACCAATTTCATTTCCATCCTATTATTTTTCTAATCAAGGGTTTGTCATGCAAAAGAAGATCTGAGGTGACTGTGTTCTCCATTATGCAAAGTATTCCATTATGATAATGGCTTAAGGACAGTTTCATAGAGGTGTCATGGAAAGAAATCACAAACAAGTGCAATGAAATAGTAGACAAATCCTTCATATTTTGTCCTCCCATTTAAAATTCAGGCCACAGAGTTCACCTTAATTTGCCACACACACATTTTCTCTGACATTTCCAATCTGTACATACAGTAAATATAAGAATTGCCAGCTTTCACGGAATAGACTTCTGTTAAGTGCTTATCAAAAGAAGAAGAAGAAAGGGGTTGTAAAATGCAGTCATATTTAGTACACCCTTAGCTTTCCTTTACTTTCTCTTCTAAACTCACACTTAGTAAAATCTACAGTCAATGAAATTTACCTTTTGAGCTCAAGTTGTTTCTATTCAGAACAAAGTAAAAAATATGCCAGCAAAGAAAACCTGGTATTTCTTAGAAATTCTCTTTTCTTTCTTATGCCAAATCCCAAGGGGCAGGGCTCTACAGAAAGGGAGTTTATTTTCTAAATCCTTTGAACACAAAGCTTTTACATTTTCTAGGGCAAGATGTTTTCCTAGACAAACTCAACATTATACCTTTATATTAATACTTTTGTCATGGCAGTGAATGTACATAAACATACATGTATACTTAATATCCATTAGGTGTCATTTTAATTATTCTAATATATTGGCTTATAAACAAAACTGTTGTGAAAAGTCTTGGAAAGTAACATTTTTTCAACTATCTATATAGTTAACTCTTTCTTTGTCTCGTCTCTTCCCCTTTCACATACTTCAGCTACATGCCTGCAACAGAATACAAAAATATAATATGTCAGGATTATATATAACTCTTCACAGAATTATGTAAAAAAAACCCAAAACCCACAACTGCTTATTTCTCAAGATTTCAGGAAAAAAAAAAACTCAGTTGATTTTGTTGTACCCTGAAGCTGGAAAACTTTTTTAACTGAGGAACCTATAGCAATTTCTTAAAACCTTAAAGATAATAATGCTCAGATTTAAGGAGTCATCTTCCATTGCTCATTCCACAGCATCCTTGCAAATATGAAGAGCGGGACAGCATTGTTTTTTATTCCTGTCTAGGGCTTGTTCCTTCATTAAGCCCTTCTTGGTAATATCTCAGCATATAACGGGGGGTGGCCACTTATTTGGTCCTGAGGGCCACTTAGGGAGTCTTGGTGAGCTGGTGCAGGCCAGATCATTTAAAACAAAAACAAACAAACAAAAAACACTAGCTGCTTTTTGTTTCATTTATAAATTTGCATTTTGATACCTGGTATAATCAGTCCATAGTTTAATCAGTTTCTGTGCAGCACTTACGGATATGGCACATCTCTTTTCAAGTTCCTCCTAGACAAAACTTTTGGCTCTCATAAAACTTCCAAAGGATGTATAAGACTCTGCTTTTTCCTTAACTTCATGCCTGTTGCATTTCAACACCTTGTATGCTAATAAATGGGATAATAGATATCACTTCATCATCTTAGTATTTAAGTCCAAGTTGCCTACGTTAATTTTCCACAGCAGTGAGAAGTATCATCACTAATTTTAAATGCATCTGTCAGTTGTCTGTCATCAGCATAAAATAGGATGCTTAAATACAGATGAACTTAAATCATACCATTCTTTTTACCTAAAATTCTTACTATCCAGTTTAAAAACTGGCAAAAAGAAGTGATGATGATTCCATGCTACCTTGTCTTACACCAGCCTTGGATTTGAATCAGTTGCTTAATTTTCCACCAATTACTATGGGACTGCAGAAGCCTTCATAAAAAGATTTTGCAATTAACTTAGCTGGAATGCCATACAATTTTATTACTCTCCATAATGCTTTCATCCAAAACTAATCAATTGTCTTTGTAAAGATGATGTGAAAAACATCTTTCCTCCTAATTCTTGCTGTTTTTCATCAACTGTCAAGAGTAATTATCTCACCAATGCCACTTGCACATGGTCTTAGGCTTTCTCACACCCACACCCTTCCTAAAAGTGGCTTTAAACTATTGACTGTTCCTTTCAGGATGGCATTTTATGGTACTGACAACTAGACTCTACTGCTATAAATTATTTGGGGTGGGAAGACCTCCTTTCCTTAAGGTGTATACAGTTATTGTCTTCAACCAGTCACTTGGTACTTCCTCTTTTTCCCATGCCTTCTAACACAGGGGTTTTCAACCTTTTTAATAAGTGTACCTGCAGTGGCCCTCTTTTTAATAAGTGTACCCCCCTTGGGGGGGGAGTGAGCAGCTGGATGCAGCATGGGGGG
>NW_005842324.1:946060-964781 GCF_000455745.1 Alligator sinensis
GAAGTGATGAGCAGTGGAGAGGTGGCAGTGGCCCTGCTCTCACCCCGCCCTGGCCCTGCTCTTGTGAGTCAGCAGCGTGGGGTGGCGGCACTCCATCCCTGCCAGCCCCCGTATACCCCGTGGGACCTTTCAAAGTACCCTCAGGGGGTGTGTGTACCCCTGGTTGACACCCCCTATTCTAACATCATTGTTTCTAACATTTGGTTGGCACTGACTTTTAATAGCTCAGCTGTTCCTGCAGCTCTCCATTTTTTCAAACTACTTTACTGTTCTATTTCTTCAAATTTGCATAGAAGGAATATGTTGACTAACACACCTAAAGTGATGTTTTCCAATCACAGTTGTAAAATATTTCACAACCATTTTTTAATTAAACCTCAAAACACTCTGTGAGGTGGGTATGAATTATTACTGATATTTTACATATGGGTAAACTAAGTTACAGAGAGTTGAAGATTGATACACATAGGAAAAATGCTTCAACCTCAGTGCTTAATCTTAGTAGCTTCTAAATCAATAACTATGAACTGAATAAAGGGGCATCGCCAAAAGGGCTAGATTAGCAAAATCATTAAATTCCCTTTCCCAGAGTGGTTCTGAATCCATGTTGAACTAATTAGTCACAACTGAATTTTGATGGAGTAACTAAAATATTGAACCTCCTCAGAAAGAATAACCAGTTGGCAGCCCTCAAACTGTGCTTTTCCAAGCGTCATAACAGCTTCCTCAATCATATCTGCTTTCTTCCATTAAAGCAAGAATGGCCCATCTTATACTGCAAAACCTGTGGCTGCAGGGGGCCCCACAGCTAAGCCCCCTCCCCAGCCCCCCCGGTGCATAGACAGTGGAAATGGGGGGGTAACAGGGCTCAGCCCTCCCAAACACAAGGCAGCAACAAGTATTGCCTTAGGGCAACCTGGATGCAGGCCCCTAAAGCAGTGGGGGAGGGGTGGACATGCTAAGCTACCCTATGCCCTTGCAGCTGGCCCAACCACAGGCAGGTAAGTTTCCTTTAATGTTTTTTTTATTTCCATGGGCTTGGGGGGATGGCAGATCAAGACCCCCAAAGTGCAGGAGAGAGTGGGGTAGGGGAAGGGTGAATCATTCACCCCTGCCCCTGGTCCAATCGCTCCTGTACTGTAGGGATTGTCCCATGACCCAGCCCAGCCCCCATTCATCATGACTGGGCCCCCAGCCTGGCTGGGTCATGGGACAATCAGAGCCCGGCGGCCTGGGGCAATGTGTAGGGAGTGCATGCAGATGCATGTGCACCCCCTGAGTGTGGTGGTGCACCTGCTGTGAAAAGGCGCTGCTGACACTGTCACCGCTCACCACCCTGCCGCTGATGCTGCCAGTGGCATCTGTGGGTGGTCAGCAATCCCAACTGGCTGCTGCTGCTGCTGCCAGCAGCACCTGCACGTGGTCACCGACCCCTGGTTGGCACTCTCCCCCCCGCCACTGACAGTGCTGGCAGCATCTGCAGGAGCTCCCCATTCACCGCCGCTGTGCTCCTGCCACCGCCAGTGCAGCCATGCCCCCCCAGCTGCTGGGGGCACACACTGTTCATGCTGGTGGCTCCTCCAGAGGCTCAGTGCCAGGCAGTCAAGGTGGAGGGGAAGGCATGTGGCCCCCCCAATCTTTGCATGGGCAAGGGCGGGCCACACCCACAAGCTGGGCTCAGCTTCTGCTCCATGTCTCTGCGCCTTGCTACCACCACTTTGAAAGGGGCGCCCACTGCTATTGCCTCGCTGCCCAGTCTGCCCAGTGGTGGGATGCACATGGTGGTACCCACCACTTTCAAAGCAGTGGCAGTGAGGTGCAGAGACACAGAGCGGAAACTAAGTCCAACTTGCAGTTGTGGCCCATCCTTGCCCATGCAAAGATCAGGAGACCATATGCCATCCCCTCTTGGCTGCCTGGTGCCACGCTTCTGGAGGAGCCACCATGCTCTTCCTGGGGATGATGTGGAGTGGGGCAGGGTAGGTGCAGGGGTCCCAGGGGCTCCATCACCTCCAGCCTGGCAGTGAAGCCAAGGCTGGCCCTGTTCTGGGACCTGGCTTTGGGCCCCCCCAGCCGGTGCAGGGAGGCAGCCAGGACCAGAGTGGGAAGGTGGCCGGGGCTGGGGCCGGTGTAGCCAGGAGGCAGCTGGGCAGCTGCTGGGGCTGGGAGGCAGCCAAGGCAGTTGGAGTCAGGGCTGAGGAGGGTGTGGATGGAGCTGGGAGGCAGCCAGGGCCAGGGCTGGGAGGTGGCTGGGGTGGTGCAGTGCTGGGCAATGCCACTCCCCACCCTTGTCCCTTTCCCCTCCTCCCTCAGACTTTCCCATGAGGGGGCACATGTACATCCAGCCGCTCACCACCCACTCCCACCCACTGCTGCTGCCTCTGGCTTCTTTGATGCAGGGGTCCCAAAACTATTACTTGCATGGGGCCCCAAAACATGGTAGGCTGGCCTTGCATTAAAGAATAATATTTGAGGACTTCTTTGCTTCTACCATCATGTGTCCCAGTATCCCATTCCTTCCAAAAGCTGAGTGAAATAGATGGGCTTTGAAACATACTCCACATCAACAGGCTTTGAACCAAAGAAGGGCCGAGATAAAGTGCTTCTACATTTCATCTACAGCACAGGGGGAGACATCTCCAGTAAATGCCATGTAAGATGATTTAGGTCCAATCCAATGCCAAAAAATCATCAGCCAGCGTAGGTAACAGAGAAGCAGTTGTTAGGATGTTGTGAGACGTTACTTTTCCCACATGTTAAATGCTCTTAAGACAGGAGTGTCCATGTGTTAAGGCCAGAAAAGATGAGCTAAGTGCCTTGTAACGATACCCAAAGCATAGTAACGTCAATGAGATATGCCACGTACATGAGAGGATAAAGTCTGTATCAGCTTCAGTTTCTGCGTAAATGTATAGTCCCATTCAGATCACATTGCAGTTATTCAGTGTCAAGGTGACAGAGGCTATACCAAATAGGACATCTTTAAAGAAACAGGTGCAGCTTCTTGGCTACATGTATGAAGAACGAGTTGTTCTGTCCATTTCAACACCAATATTTCTTTCTGTAAAATATAAGGAGCAAGGAATTTATCCGATTCATTTAATATTATGTTATGTAAGCATGAGACTATATTATGTGCTAGAAGAAATTAGGGACCCTCCATCATGCCCAGTTTCTGGTATAATTCCAGTATATGTTATAGAATCTGGATGATTATAGTATTGGATTTCCAATAATTTATGTTATTTGGTTCATCTTATGTTTTCTACACTGTGCTAGAGGTATTTGGCCTCTAAGAACAGCTCTTCATGTGTTCCTCATCATGATACAAGCTTGATACTTATGAATTGTTTGTCAAATAGTCCAATGCAAAGATTCTCATGCTGTATATACTGAGCATCCTTTTAAATGGTGCTGCTAATCTTTCAATATTTATCTCTTATAAATTATCACCTTAATTACAACACTTAGTAAAACTGGTTTGTGATCAAGTAGGTGATTGCAGCAATTTTTGTTTGTGAAATAATAGATCTCTTTCTTGGTGGGGTTAGGGTAAACAGTAAAGTTACCTCTTCTGTCTGCATATTCCTTTAAACATCAAACCACTTTCAGTTGCCACAGCTCTTTTAACAATAAATGGATCTTTAAAGTTACATAGCCATTGTAGACCCAGAACAAATTAGGTTAGATGACAAAAATAGTGTTGTTTTCTGAAGTATATTCTTATGTAAGTGCTCTCTGCATTCATCTGGAGTTTATACTATGGCCCCAATTCGGCCATACTAACGTCAGAAGGACTGGTGCATACCTACACAGAGTCTGGAGCTTTGATGAAGAAGTCTGATCAGATGTTATAAATTGAATTACCCAGGGCCTATTATTATAGAGATTCTTCCAAATTTGCTTCTCCCCAGTAGCCTGTCTGTCTGGACTTGCAGTATCTTTCAATTAGCTTGCCAACATTTAAGTAAAGTGGCCCATTTGTGGCTAGAATATGAGGACTAGTACACATGTCCAGCCCATTCCATTTCTAATCTGGCATCCTTCTCAGTGGAAAGCTGGGTTTCCTGTAAGAATGATAATTTTAGCTTTTTTCCATTTTGAGAAAAGGTCTTTTTCCTTTTAATAGGATTATTTATTCCTTTAACATTCCACAAGCACATTCTAAGTCCTGTATCTCTTATTAATTTCTACAGGCACTTGTTCAGCTGAACACCCCACCCTGTCAAAAGATATTGATCCTGCTGGGAAAGGTTAAGTCAGATCTGCTGATTTAGAGACTCATGCAACTTCTGAATTCACTGGAATATAAGGGCAGCAGAAATGGCTTCCTGGAGAGGAATGGAAAAATTTATACTTCCTGCAACTATTCTTAACTTTTTAAAGCAACACAATGCATAATTATGTGCTGTTTATAGCACTGATTCTAAGCTATGGCCAAGAAGTGCACATCACAACTCAGGAACTATTCCTTGATTCTGTGCCATGTGTCAGTCCTATACCCTATACTCCAGTATCTGGAGGGCTGCTGCAAGGTATACCAGCTGTCAACAGCTCCCAGGGCAGCCAAGATTGCCAACAGGTATAGAACCCCTGGCTACGTTCCCAACAGCTGGCATGGGAGTTGGGGTGATCCTCCAACAACCTGCTATATCAGTGCTCCAATATGTGCCACAGTAGAGTACAAAGTTAGCATGCTGCTGGGGAGAACTTGTTCTCTGTTTTATGTGGGAGGTTTCACCTACACAAACATTTACTCTGCATGTCCTAGTAAATCACCATTTACTGATAATACAATGCCTTCCAAAATAAAATTATAAAAAGGCCAGCACAGATGAGTTGTAGACAGAAGTCAGTACAGGTGAGTAGACAGTAACTGGTTTCAAATAGGGCCTTTATAACTAGAATAGTGCTAACTATATTCAATGTTATCTGTGTGTTTCTCTTCTGACAAAGTATGAGATAAGCATATGGAAGTGTGGGATCGTTAAGTGATTTAAGTTTCTTTTTGTTCAACTTCACTGAAGTTCTATGACTTAAAGATGGAAATGATTGCATTACATGACATTAGTAACCTATTTTATAAATTATTATCCCAATAAACTACAATAGCCTTGTAGGTTGCAAAATGGAAATCCCAAGGATAGTGTTCTCCTATTGTATCTCTCCAAAGCCTACCTAGAGTTTCTGAATGGAGATGTACTGTTGAGAATACCTTTACACTCTCCTGGGAAAAGGATAGTGAATATCTTTTTGAAGTAGAATATTTGTTGTTTCTGGAAATCAGGAGGCTAATTTTTTGCGTGAAATACCTTCTTGTGAGGATCATAGGAAAACTATGTAGTTATGGGTAGAATTTATTTTGATAATATATGTATGGTTTCTGTTTGGGGGGCAGAGGCCCTTAAAATAAGTTATGAGTTCATATTAGTTCCTCAGTTATTTGGTAAAAAAATCCAGAATATTTTAAGAAATGCTGAGAATAGTGGAATAGTTGCCATGAAGGGGAAGCATGGAGAAAATATTTTTTAACAGGTTGCTAGTTGTTTTCTATAGAAGAATATTTCTGCTGATTATGGATCTTATGTTCATTACATTAGACAGAAGTCAACAGAGATCCTTCAAATAATATGGCTATCATATTTCTGGAATAGCATCTAATTTACCATCACCATAACTGACTTGGGGAAGTTAAAAGTACTTCAAGTGATAGAAATTTGTACTATGACCTAAGATAAACAGGGCCCACTCTGAAAAGATTGGACCTTTTTGACTATTTAGAACACTGGCCCTGAAGCCATGACCATAATGTTGATCTTGAATAACATTATGTTATTCAAGATCTACTACTGTGTATGATTTAATCATCCCTTCATGTTACATCTGTGGAGGGATCCGTGTAACTGTATGGGCCAGTAGCAATAAGAACAACCACAACAGTGTATGTATAATAAGAGTGACATTTATAGACAAAAGCAAAGTTATCTTGGCCAGTCATGGAGGTTCATCTTCTTAAGGCAAGCCAGGGAACTTCACTGCCTATATTGGCCATCTTTGGGCAAAAGTCACAGACTAGATTAGATGATCTTACAGGCCATAGGACACCAATGTCCTTCTGTCTAGGCCAGTGCAGTGTTATAGCTAGAAAACCGGTTAATATCTCAGATAAATAGGGCCCTGGCATTTAAAATGAGACAAACCTGTTAATCATGCTATAAATAGTAACCCTGCTGCATGTTCAGGGAATTAATGGCATGTGGTGATATAACTTGGGAGGAGGGAGGGGTGATGGGGCAGCTGCCTCAGGCACTGATTTGGAGGATGAAAAAAGCAGCTGCTGCTGGTACCCACACATTCATGTTTGCAACTGCAGCGGCAATTGGAAGTTGCTACTTCTGCTTTGCCCTAGGCACGCAGCCACATCCCTACACTGCTGATTGCATAATGGAAAACCAACCACAAAAATATTCCACAAAATATGCATCATATTTTGTGGTTGGTTTCTGTCATGCCTTAAATTGAATGTGTGGCAGGGGAATAGCCATGGCATGTTGGGGCTTGGTTGGCAGCTCCCAGTGTCAGCCTTGCATGGAGCTGCACCCTGCTGTTTTCAAGGTAAGAATATGAGGGGATCTCATGAGCTGAGCCAGGGTGCTGAGTCATGGGGAGCCGTGAGGCTTAACATGACCTGGCATTGTTCTTGTCTTGCCCCGCAGCTGTGGTGGGGGCTGAGGAGCAGGTTCGGTTCTGGTACTGTCACAAAGAGCCCTGTGACTCTCTGCAACCTGGAAGGCTGACTGTTTTGCCCTGAAGCTTCCAGGGAGCTGTGGAGCAAGCACTTGACACATCCCAGGCAAGGGGACCCTGGGATAGAGAAGAAGTTCCAATGCCAAGGTTCCCATGTGCTGGGACATTTAAGAACTGTGTGTGCAGTTTCCTGACATCTGGGTACACCGGGCTCTAGGTCCTGGAACTGGGGCTGATAATCATCTGATGGTTGGTCTCACCCACAGGACTGCATCAGTCTTAACTAGCTCTGATCCAATCAACTGATTGTTGGTCTTTGCCCCAGGACCAGGTCAGTTTATGCCAAAGTGTGGCAGAAAGGGATCTTGGAGTCATTATTGACTCCAGAATGAACATGAGCTGCCAATGTGAGGAAGTGGTCAGTAAGGCTAACTGCACCTTGTTGTGCATCTACAGATGCATCACAAGCAGGTCCAGGGAGGTGATCCTTCCCCTCTATATGGCGTTGGTCAGGCCACAGTTGGAGTACTGTGTCCAGTTCTGGGCGCTGAACTTCAAGAGGGATGTGGCTGGCACTGAGAGTGTCCAGAGGAGGGCCACTCGCATGGTCAAGGGGCAGGAGGGCAGGCCTTACAAAGAGAGGCTAAAGGGCCTGAACCTATTCAGCCTCCACAAGAGAAGGTTGAGAGGGGATCTGGTGGCCATTTACAAACTCACCAGGGGGGACCAGTGGGAATTGGGGAAATCTCCGTTCTCCCAGGCACCACCCAGGGTTGCTAGGAATAATGGCCACAAATTGTTTCATAGATTCATAGACATTAGGGCTGGAAGGGACCTTGGAAGATCTTCAAGTCCAGCCCTTTGCCCCAGGGGCAGGAAGACAGTAGGGGACATAGGATTACAGAAAGATAAACATCCAAATGTCTCTTGAAGGAGTTCAAAGTAGGTGCTTGAACCCCCTCCAGCAGCAGTCTATTCCAGACCTTGGATGTGGTGAATTTTTTTCATATTGTTAATGCCTTAACCCCCTTATTGGAAAAGTGGTACATTTCAACCGAAAAAAAGGTGCAATAGGAGTAGCAATGTGGAACTGGCAAAAACTTCTCAATATTAAACTTGTGATGCTTGTGATGTTTCTTCAGTGTGTAGGTGTTAATGATTCATATGGAAACCAAGTCCTATGGGAGTTTTTAAGGCATGAAGCAAAATTAAAATAACATGAGAATGAGGCTCAGAGCATCTGAAGTTCCATTATGGATGGAGTACAATTGTGAAATATTTGCATTATGCAATATGGAGGCAGTAAACCTCACCTTTGTGGGAAGGAGGTAAAAGTGCCTCATGAGGCAGATCAGTGAACCCCTTTAGCCAATATGAGGGCAACACTGACAGAGTTCAGAGTGAGCCACGGCTAGCACTACCCTGCCCAGAAGAATATTTAGACCTTTAACTCTTACACTGTTAGTCAAATGAATGTGTAGGAGGGTGCACTGTGCTACAATTAAATTTTCACTCTAGAATAGCAAAGCAAAAAAGAATAATGAGAATTCTAGGTAGGGATCAAATAAAATCTATCCTGTAGCTGCATGGAATAATATGGTGTTTCTTTAGAATCATTTTACTGCCAATCACAGGCTATTAAAAATATATATTTTAAAATACCATGTTATTTCAAAATAATACAGTCTGGGCATGTCTACATGTAAGCTTTAATGTGCATTAGCCTATTTTAACATGCATTAAAGTGTCACCAAAAAACCATGCTCTTTAGCTAATGTGTATTAAAACACGCTAATGCGCCCTTTCCTAGTACCTCAGAATGGAGGGTGCCTATGCATGCACAGCAGAGTAATTCCAGCACCTCAGAGCAGACTCAATTAATCAAGTCTGCTGGAGCCTGGCAATTGCCGTGCTACAGCAGCCTTCTGCCTCTTGTGTATCAGTGTCCCTGCACTTAAAAATGGTGGTGGGTGCGCTTGAACTACCTTCAGAGCATGTGTAAAAGTTCCTGGAGGTACTAAATTTAATGTGCATTACCTAAAGTGCATTAATGAACATGTAGATGTGCCCACTGACTAACAATAATCTTCATTTTAAATAGCCAAGATATATTTAAATAAGCTGAATTGGGAAAAGTAAGTAAATCTACCCTTGTGGAGAAGACTATTGCAGAAAGACTATTTTTCCACTACTTGTTTAGCTACAAGGCCTCCAAATAAAGGCACCATTTTCAGGTTGTCTCTTTTACTTTTCAGATGGTCAGAGCAGAAGGTCTAGAATGGCAGAGTACTGGACAATACTCTACACAACCCCAGCTACAATATGCTTCCAGAGTTTTAACAGAGTGCTGCATCACAAAGTTATTGCCTTAGCTTGCACTATATGCAACATAGTTGTGTAAAACCCTTTTTGTCCTTGCCCCCCCAAAATTACAGTATTATTATGGAAAGAAATGGGCTTGGCATTTTGCCCAGAAAGTGCTCTGGTCTGTGATCATCCCAATACTCAGTTCATGGGCCGGTGCTGAAGTGTTTGTCTCTTGTATAAGAGTTGATTCCTGTCTATCTGTTGGGGAGTGCTTGTTTGTCATATTATTTGGTTTAATTCCATTAAGGCTTCAAAGGTGAGACACAAAACCATGATTTGGGCCCAGTATTTAATAGGAGCCATTGAAGAAACAGTGTTGGGATAATATATTTTCAGTAGCATTCACACAAATGGTCTTCTGTGCTATGTACTGTCTAAACAGCACCCTTCTTAAGGTCAGCAACTCCACACCTAAATAGAGCGAGTGAAAATAATCAAACCTACAGGTAATGAATTAGTGGCTCTGTATGGCAAATCCAAATCTAGTAAAAGATTATACAATTTTCTTAGTATTTACAATGAAAAAAAGGAATCTGCATAGCTGTGGCTAATTGTATATCCAAAAGGGTGAACATAACAGCTGAAAACTATCTTAATGATCTTTTAACCAGGTGTGGATTCGGGGAGGGGGGCGGGGCAGTGCTGCTGTTGTAGCCCTACCCCTTTGATTTCTATTTCACCCAAACTTTAAAATCAAGTGCCTCAGAGGGACAGTGGTATTTCTATTCAGGCAGGGTTGGGGGTAGGTCAGATGACTCCTTGGCTCATTATAAGCTACCTAATTCCTGCTAATTGCTCTTCACTCTGCAGGTTTTAACAACTGTCTGTTCTTTTGAATGGTCTTGATGTTTGGTTAACTAAACTATCCCTTCTTCTGCAAATTTACCCATTCCTGATAATCTCTCTCCTATTTCACCACCCTGAAGACTTTTTAATTCTGACTAAATACCTCAACTCAGGTGTCGTAATTTTAATCACATGAACATTAACTCAGGTGTGGAAATGAATAACAATGAAGGGTTGGATGCTCAAAAAGGTCAGATTTTATATTACAAATCTGAATAAGAGATGTACATTCAATGATTGTGACTACTGGAACAGATTACCCAGAGACGGGGTGCAATCTCCATCCTTGGAGGTTTACAAGACCCAGCTACACAAAGCTTTGTCTGGGATGATCTAGTTGGGGATGGTCCTGCTTTGAGCAGGGGGTGGGACTAGATGACCTCCTGAGGTCCCTTCCAAACCCTAATTTTTAGAAGTGCACTGATACATTGCTCTGATATTGGATCAGCAACAATATAAAGAAAATTGACAGTATCAGAAATCAGCCTGATGTGGCTGATAATTGGCTGATAAATGACCGTGCATGTGTGCAGTCGCAGCACAGCATGTAGGCAGCGAGGAGCACAGCCTAGAAGCTTGGAGAGCTGGGTGCAACTGGTAAGACTGTTGTGGTGGGAGGGAAGAGGTGTGTGGGGTGGAAATCAAGGCCTCTGCAGTGCAGGAGGGAGTGGGGCTGGGGCAGAGGCTTGGGCAGGCACTGCCCTGCCGGGGTGGGGTGGGGCACAGGATGGAGCCACAACTCATCCAGGGGTGCACCAAGTGGGGGCCTGCTCCCACTGCTGTGTGCAACCTGGGAGGGCATGGCGGGGGGGGGCGTATGTCCCCAGATCTGCGTAGGGTGCAGGCGGGGTGGGCTGCCACTGTGGGCTGGGGCTGTGCCAGGCTCTTCCTGGTGCATGGAGGGGTGGGATAGGGCTGTGCTTGGGGCAGGCAGTGGTAGCACTGGGAGGTGGGGGAATGGGGGGACTACAGCAAATTTTGGGGTGGCTCCAGTCCCCCCTCCTATAATGCCCCTCCCAGCACTGCTGCCACCACCCATCCTGAGCACAGCCCAGCCCAGCCCTCGCTGGGAAGAGCCCAGCCCAAGCCACAGCTGCAGCCCGCCCTGCTCTGTCCCACACAGATCCAGGGGCACACATCCCCTTTGCCCTCCTGGGGTGTATGCAGCAGCGGGAGCTGCCCTCCCTCCCCATGCCCCCCAGCTGAGCCACGGCTCTGTCCTGCACACTGCCCCACCCCGCTCTGTCTGGGCAACGCTTGCCCCAGACCCGGTCCCACACCCTCCCTCACCTCAGGGGCCTCCACTTCCCTTTCCTCCCCCCCAACTCCATCACAACAGACTTACCAGCTGGATGCAGCTCTTCAAGCTGCCGGGCTTCGTATTGGAAATCGGATTGTATCGGCCGATATGCCTCCTTAAAAATTGGCTATTGGTATCGGCACCCAAAATCTCTATTGGTGCACCCCTACTAATTTTCTATCATTCTACAGAAGTAATGAAACAATATCTTTTGACTAATTTTGTCTAGTTTGTTATATTTTTTTAATACATAAGATGTAATCTAGCAAATTTGTAAACATTCCAATAAAGTTATATTTAGTTTTGAATTGATCTTAAACTGAATAATATAGCACTGGGCTCCTAGCATATTAACTAAAATAAAATAATTTAATAATATTAACTAATTATAATTATAATTATTTAATAATATTAACTAATTAAAATAAAGCTAGTTTCTCTTTAACTGAAGAAACACATGTGTTGTGTTGATGCACCATGCCATTTGCACCTACCTTTTCAAACTCCTAGATCTGTCCATGGATCTGAGGTCAGAGACTTTCAGTGGAGAACAGTGATGTAGAGGTGGTAAAAAACGTGATTGTTTTATGAAAGGATTGTTATTCTGTGGATGTCTATAATAGTGGGTGAGTGAACCAGATGACCCCAGAGGTCACTTCCTGCCCTATGTTCATTTGAGTTTTTTAAAGTGTTTCCCTTTCCCTCCCATGCTGTTGAAGCAGTTGTTAGGTTGGAAATGATGAGAGGATGTGTTCATTTCCACAAGCACTATTACAGCTGCTGGTGGGGGAAACATAATGGATGAATGTTGCCTAATATCCTCAAGTTATTATTCATACTGTCATCTTGAAGACTCTGGGAAGCTCTAGCAAGGAGGTTATTTGGCTTACAACCCAAGCTCAAGTAACATGTCTTATATAAAGTGTGTGTCTTATGACACAATGATGTAAGTGAAGAAATCATTAGAAGTGGATCACAACGGCTCATTCCAGTCAGGCCACCTAGTCAACTGGCAACTGTTTGCACTTGTTTATATTTTCAAAACTCTCTTTGCCAGGACAAGGGCTGAAAATTTCTTTTTAAAGAATCTCCTTAGTAAGGACTAATCTACTTTCTGTTAACAGTGACATCTACAAGTTCATGAAATGTCTCCTCTAGTACATAAGTAAATCTGATTTTGTCCCAGATGAGATATTGGGACTATATCTACATATACCACGCCCCCCTTCCTTCCTCCTACAACTTTTTTTGATACTTGGGAATTACAGTTCAGAGAACATGATCCTAACTTCATTTACATCTGTAAATCAGGAGTAAGTCCACTGAAGTCAATAACTTTACACCAAGTAGAATCAGTGTCAGATTAGGAGCAGTGTCAGCTTTACCTGTCAGTCAATTTCTTGCTCTATCCCACAGCCTGACAAAGCTTCACCTTTGTTTCAGTTACAAAGCACTTCCTTTGTTTCAGTTAAATCAATAGGTATAGTCAGGGAAGTCAGGATTCCAGAATCAGGCCTTAAATGCACCATTTGTATGTTAAAAGAACAATAAAATAAATGGTAGTTTTGAGGCTCTCTATATCATCCTAAAAAATTAATTTAAAATAGAGGATGAAAAGGAAAGAGAACAAAATGCATGTTTCCTTCCAAACAAAGTGAACTGCGAGCTGCAGTTGCCCTTTTAAGAATCCTGAGTTTTTCTTGTTCTCCAGAAAACTTCTTCCAGCACAGGAATGATTACAGTCCCAGCTTCTCTCTCATCCAATCAAAGATTGCACTGGAAAGCACAGGCAGCATAAGGCTTTAATTTACAAGGGATCATCTACATTTCTTCCAAAAAGAAAACAAAACAAAATAAAATCTTCCTCACAGTCAATACATATTGCATTTAGTTCAAACTACTCTATAAACATTATTAAGCAACAATGTTGTGGGTACTGTGATGAAAAGATTTTCCAGAGTTAGCTTTGAATGTGCATAACATTTCTTCTTCCCCCTCTCTGAAGTATGAGATATAAAAAGCAGTATAATAATGTTTGACTTTCAGGAGTGCTAGGAAAAAGTTTGATCTTTATTTCTGGCCTAAATTACATGATGAAGGACAGGATTACAATAGGTGTCACATGGCAGGGGTAAAGTATCTTTGACTTTAGGGGACGAGTTGAATCTTCCCTTTTTTTTTTCAAACCAAAGAGAAAAAAAGGGTTATTTCCACAAACATGACAAATTCATGCATCCAACAGCTATGGAAAAATACACTGAGGCGTCTAATAGATAATAGAGAATTAGTCTGCAGCTATTGAATGCCTCTTAATAAATACTGTCTGTGAACCTTAATGGCTTTCTGATTGCTGCAGCTTTTTCTGGAGTGGTTTGGCTATTAGTGGTACCATCACCTGGGCCCCATTTTTTCTGCTTTTGGTGATTATTTTGTTGTCAGGGACTGGGTGACAGCACCAGAGCATGTACCAGGTGCATTCTGGTTGTTCCAAAATTCAGAGAATCAGAATCAAACTGAGGCTTTTAAGTTTTTCCTTTCTCTGGTCCAAACAACCTCTTTGGAGTATTATGACATACATCATAGGTGCAAATGGCTAGTACTTTTGCAGGTTTCCAAGCATCTTTTCTGTTTGAAGTCTCTTGTACTTTTCAATGAGGGTTACTATTTGGGATCTTTTAATAGTATATTTTCCATTCCATTTTTCACATATAGATTTTCTGGACCTACCTCAGGGCTAACTGTCTTTGGCTCAAGACAGTCGTCTTTTAACATGTCAACATGTTTGTTACATATTGACTAAGGTTTTTGTCCTTCTCATAAGTCTATGAGTAGTCTAATAAAGTATGGTGTACTGTGAGTATTCTACTATTATTAGATTATATTACAATGCTAGGTAAAGAACCCCTAAAACAGCCAGGTTGTATTTTATCATGTTTTGCTATTTGAATAGACTTTTCTACTAACAGTTTGACATGAGTAAGAGTTTGATATGATTACAAGGGAAGTGTTTATGTCAGCAAGAATTGGCACTGAATTGTGGGGCACTATCTGCTAGGAGTTGATCTGGAATCCCATGGTGAGTAATTGCAGGTTTGCAATAGGTTTACAGCATAGTGTTCTGTGATGCAAATTTCATACTTAGATGCTTTATCTTTGATGGCCATGTTTATGGATTCCCAAAATAGGACATATCAAGATCTGTTCTTACACTATGGATGGACACAGGCTTATTTATCATTTCTGACCTCAGACATTGTTCCTTGTGTAGAACTCCATTACATGAAGCAATTTAATCTCCATGATCTCAGTAAATTTTAATGTTTATTTTCATCCTGCTGTATTGTCCTTTCAAAACTCTTTGCATCTGCAACTAAAAAATATTTAACTGGTCATCAGGCACCACTAGTTTTTAATTGTAGTCAAGATTTATTCAGGTGCTTAACTTGTTTCATTGTATTATAGTGTTAGCATGTCTATCTACTGATGGCTGAATTCATTGAACTCTGACTCCATTAGACAACGTATCAAATTATTTGAGAGTATTTTGCTCTTGTTGGGCACGTCTACACAAGACATTTACTGCACAATAAACTAATTAGTTGCACAGTAAACTTCTGGGAATCTACATGTGCGCCCCTATTAAGTTGGAGTAAACTAATTTACTCCACAGCAGGATAGGTCTTCTAATTACAAGGACTATCCTGCTAAAGAGTATAAAACTCTACAGCAGCACACTGATAATGTGGATATCATTACACATTATATGTGTAATGATATCCAGCTGGGATATCATTACACATATAAATGATATCCCAGCTGGCTGGGGCATGAGGGTACTTCAGTGCAGGGGCTGCCTGCCAGTTAGCCCTGCACTGAAGCACCCTTGCTTCCCAGTGAGCCCCTCCACAGCACATTGAGCCAAGGGGAACAGCCCCAGTGGGCAGGCTGACTCCTGGGGCCCCCTGCCAGCCGGGATTATCCAACCCAGCTCAATATGCTGCTATCCCAGACGCACACTCTGGAATTAATTGTTTTGCATTAATTGCATGTGTAGACATGCCGCCAAGTAAATACATTTGTATATGCATGTGATAAACTCAATGTAAAAGTTAGACAAGGTTCCTTGGGTGAATCTGATATCTTTTATTAGACCAACCCAACAGTGGTCAATCACTTATCTTCTTACATATACTACCTATGGTTACTTTATAGTATCTATTTTTTGCCTTTACTTTTTAATTTTGTTACAAACAATCTGCTGATCATTTCAAAGGTTAGTATCTATTTAATCATTCCTGTTACAAGGAGCAAACAAATATCTCTTTTGGGTGAAGAGTTGAACTGTCTTTTAAAAATCTGATTTCTCTACTGTTACATTTGTCAGTTTTTCTATTTCTTTCTCACAGGCTATAAACTACGCTTTCATTGTAAGGAAAGAAAAGTTTGTTAATGTGTGTTGTTTTTTAATACTCTACTCTTTATCTCCCACTGGGCCTTGTACAAATGTAAACATATATGCCTACCCGTCAAAACACACTGTAACATAGATCTAACTCACCTTTACAGTGTGATAATGTGCAACACTTCTACATACTTGAGGATTTCATAATTAAAGGCCATTTTAAAAAAATGCTGACGTAAAACCAACAGCAAAATAATTATTTTAGAAATATTGTTGTTTAGGATAAGCGCACTTTGTGTTCCTTTAAAGAAGTTGTAAGACTACTTTTGACTAAAGGTATACTTCTAGGGAGGAAGATGGGTAACTACTAAATATTTTAACATTTTAACTACTAAATGTTTTAACATTTGTGCTAAATATCTAAATAGGATACAGGATAGATTCAGCATAAACTCAATTTGAAAACATTTTTTAACAGGAGAAGATTGAGGATGAATTAGATCATGCAAAATATCCTGAACTGAAATGTTTTGAGAAGAGGATTTTTGAGAGATACTATTAAGTCTTGATGAACTTTTCCAGCCTGGGGAAAGGCAACTGATGTGGGAGGCTGTGCTATTTCTAATCATGCTTTTGCTCCTATAGTCATTATCTGCTGTATATATTGCCGCTAACTTTGTTTGAATGTGGGACAGCACTGCTGGGAGAGAAAAAAAAAAAGTGGCCTAAATATTAAGTCAAAATTATCTATAACCACCACAGGTAAAATGTGCTACCTGCAACTCCACATGACTGCACAGATTGAAGGATCCATATGTCTCATTAAAACTTTGTTTTTTGTTAATAATTGTCACCTGAAACACTTATAAACATATCTTAGAGTAGTCCCTTTCCAAGTATCTCTTGTGCACAAAGTAAAACTGGCCATAACACACTGTGAGTCATCAAGTAATTAAGAAAAGAGAGGCCATGTACTAAGAAGTCAGAGCAACAGACTGGGAGTCAGGATACCTGGTTTCTGTTCTACAGGGCCACTGAATTTGAAAGCTGGTCTGAGTCTATCCCAATTGTGCGGGTGGTCCAATAAAAGATATCACCCATGAAGATCCTTACCTCTCCTGCACACCGTGAACCATCATGGCTACAACATCACTCCAACACTTGACTTTATGTTGGCATCCACACATGAGGATTTTAACTGCCAGAGCATAGAGCTGTGCTGAGGCATGGGAGTTTGTAAACTGTGCTGCAATTCTCCTCGTTAAAAGATTTGGCAAAAATATAATTTATTATGATTATTACTAAATTCCAATGAGTAGAGCAAGTTCCTCACCCAGCCTTCTCCAGGGGAGAACTTTGCAAATCCATTTTGAAAGAACCAACAGGATTTCCACTGTAATTACCCTCTTCAGTCTTCAGAAAGTAGTGAATGTTTTTGAGAAACCATTTTGAAATACTCAAGATACTTATAAGTAAGGTGGTATTCATCTTAAACTGACCCAAAGTTGCTACCTATTGTAAAAAAACAAAACTGTTGTAAATATTACTTTAATATTTCAGGTTATTACTGTGGTCTTGGCTCCTATTTACACATTTGTCTAATACCATTAACTTAACACTGTAAAGAAAACAATGTCCTTTTCAATAAATTTATGGGGTTTTTTATTGTGCTCCCATTAGATCAGCACTATTTCATAGTAGCTGTAACTATGATTCCAAAGTGCTGAGACTCATTTCTATGCCATTTCTATCCCCCCCACAAAGAAGATGAGTACAAAAATCTTCATGTTTTTTTACTGTACTCCCCATTTTTTGTATTCATCTTTTGGAAGCCAGTCAGTAATGTTGTCCTCCACCCCAGGCCTCTTTCTCTCCCACCCCTATGATTGTATCCTTTTCTATTTGGCCAATATTGATTTCGCCCTCCCCATCCCCTGCTGTGTTGTGAATAGAGCTAAAATTAACACAGCTGCCTTTCTTTAAAGGGCTGCTGTCACATTTGATGGCCCTAAAATGTAACATACATTAACAATTCAGGGGTTTTTAAACTGTCCTAAACACAGGGACTCCATTATTTCCCCGCCACCCCCAAACGGCCACCACACTCCTAGAATCTTAATGTCTGCGGTGGCCCCAACATCGCTACGTCTTGGGTCTGTTACCACGTTCTTTTTTTCTGGCTTGATTTGGTTTACTTTCATCTTTGTTGCTTGCTGTGGCGGGGAAGCTGGGCGCCAGCATGTGCTCGCACTTCACCAGAGCCGGCTGGCAAAGCAGGGGAAGAAGGCTGGGGATGAGCACTATACACCCAGGGGGTAGGTCTCCCGTCTGGCCGATGTGCTGAGCAAACAGGACCCCGGCAACGTCTCTCCGGGCTGCAGCACGGGTGGGGGTTTCCCTTTTTCTCTTCGGTTACTGAAGCCGGTGGGCCAAATTCACCTGACGTGCGAAGGGCACCAGGGAGGGCTCTGAGCCCTTCTGTTTTTGTGAAGCCCTGAGACAAGCAGCTGGTGAAGGCCCGGGGCAGTGGCTTTCTTGCTTGGGCTTGGAGTTTCGCTTCTGGTTTTCAGCGGTGTGCTGAGCCCCGGGTTTTGTGTCGGGACCTCAGGGGCGGCTGGCACCAGGGGAGCCCCCTCGCGGGGAGCGGCAGGTTGTGTGCAGTGGCAGAGCCTCGCCCGGGCGGACTGCGGACTCGCTCGGCGGAAACCCGAGGAGGACCGCGCTGCCCCGCTCTAGCCAGGACCCCTTCCCAGCATACGGGGCTCTTCTCCCTCCGCGTTTCAAAGCGGACCCCAGCGAGCCCGGGCTCCTCCGCGGCAACCCCCGCCCCCCTGCCGCCTTTGTGCCTCGGCGAGGTGGACCCGGGGCGCCGCGGCCTCGCCGTGCGCCCGGCAGCGGAGTGAGGCGTTGGGCGACGCTCCCTTACGCAGGCCACTCCGGCGTCGGTTTCAAGGCCCCTCCCTCCCGGTGAAAGGCAGACTGCGGGGCGCCTGGAAACCGGTCCGAGGGAGAGAGGCGAGGGGGAGAGGGCTTGAGGGATTGACACAAATGGTCAGGCG
>NW_005842324.1:965515-967751 GCF_000455745.1 Alligator sinensis
CGGGGGGCGGCAAGTTCTCCTGCCCGCGGGCCCTTAAGGTGCCCGCCTACCTCAACTACCGCTTCCTGGGCGAGAAGGACTGCGGCGCCCCCTGCGAGCCCGGCCGCCTCTATGGGCTCATGTACTTCGGGCCCGAGGAGCTGCGCTTTGCCCGCACCTGGATCGGCATCTGGTCGGTGCTGTGCTGCGCCTCCACGCTCTTCACCGTGCTCACCTACCTGGTGGACATGAAGCGCTTCAGCTACCCGGAGCGGCCCATCATCTTCCTGTCGGGCTGCTACACAGCCGTGGCCGTGGCCTACATTGCCGGCTTCCTGCTGGAGGAGCACGTGGTGTGCAATGAGCGCTTCGCTGAGGACGGCTCGCGCACGGTGGCGCAGGGCACCAAACGCGAGGGCTGCACCATCCTCTTCATGATGCTCTACTTCTTCGGCATGGCCAGCTCCATCTGGTGGGTCATCCTCTCGCTCACCTGGTTCCTGGCGGCTGGCATGAAGTGGGGCCACGAGGCCATCGAGGCCAACTCACAGTACTTCCACCTGGCCGCCTGGGCTGTGCCGGCCATCAAGACCATCACCATACTGGCCTTGGGGCAGGTGGATGGTGACGTGCTCAGCGGTGTCTGCTTTGTGGGCATCAATAACGTAGATGCCCTGCGCGGCTTCGTGCTGGCCCCCTTGTTCGTCTACCTGTTCATCGGCACCTCCTTCCTGCTGGCCGGCTTTGTGTCGCTCTTCCTTTGTGTCGCTCTTCTGCATCCGGACCATCATGAAGCATGATGGCACCAAGACAGAGAAGCTGGAGAAGCTGATGGTGAGGATTGGGATCTTCAGTGTCCTCTACACGGTGCCTGCCACCATCGTCATCGCCTGCTATTTTTATGAGCAAGCCTTTAGGGAACAGTGGGAAAGGAGCTGGGTCACCCAGAGCTGTAAGAGCTATGCCATTCCCTGCCCCAACAACCACAGCAGCCACCACCCACCCATGAGTCCTGACTTCACTGTCTTCATGATCAAGTATCTCATGACCTTAATCGTGGGCATCACCTCAGGCTTCTGGATCTGGTCTGGGAAAACGCTCAATTCCTGGAGGAAGTTCTATACTAGACTCACCAACAGCAAGCAGGGGGAAACCACTGTGTGAAGCCCAGCCCCACCCAGCTGAGGGAAACCTTTTGCCTCAAAGGTGGGTGAGGGACCTGTATCCAGCTCGCCATGTGGCCACCATTCTAGCTGGGACGGGGGGAAATGCTTGCACAACAGTCAGACTTTCTGGACTGCTAACGGCATCTCCAGCCTGCAGGGAACTGTGAGAGAACAGAGGCAGGTGGGGAAACTCCTAAGCTGGGACAGACTCTCTCTTTCTGTTTCTCCCTCTCTCTCTCTTTTTCTGTCTCCTATTGGAACTGAACACACTGTGTCCTTTGGGGAGAGGATTGTAAATAGTCTCTGTAAGATTTTGTAAGTATATTTGTACTGTATTTAAATTGCAAAGATCTCTCACTTTTTTTAATTATTTAGGACATTTTAAAGCCATTTACAGATATCCCCCCCCCCCCCCAACCCCCCCCCCCACACACACTTTAAAAAAAAAAAACTGGTATTGGATTTTATTTTCTAGTGCAGGATTGAATTTTTTATTTTTTTTTTTTTAAACCAAAACAGATCCCTCTCTTCTCCCCCAGACAGGTTGACTGATTTGCTTGGAGTTTTAGTTGCATGAACAGCAGGGCCTGCACTGAGGTTGCTGCAGCTGTGCAAAGGCTCCTCCTGACCCAGGCAATGTCCTGATCCCAACCTCCTACCTAGGTATGGGGAGGTGGAGAAGATCACCTGTCATGATCCTGCCCCACATGCAGGGACAGGTTGTCTGTCCCTTATCAATTGTGTCTTGAGGGAAGAGAAGAGAAAGCAGCAATTTGCTGCCTCTACCAGCTCTGCATGGTAGAAGAGAGGATGAGAGCAGAGGAGCTGATCCCTGCTGCCCACAAATAACTGTATGGTCTCCTTGTCTTGCTGTCTCCCCAAAGACATTCAATACCAGTCACCCAACTGCCAGGGGAAGGGGCGGAAGAAGTGGGAGGACCATTTTGGTTCCGTCCCAAACCGTGCCTCACCTCTGGGGCCACAGGAGCAGAATAAACAACTTTCTGCCAAGGTTTTGGATTAGATGTGTGTTTGGAGGGGGGAGGGGGTTGGCTGCCTTCTGGTTTTGTTTTTTTTGGGGGGGGGGGGGG
>NW_005842324.1:968318-994539 GCF_000455745.1 Alligator sinensis
GTTCTCTCTTTTAAAAAAATTATTTAACTGTAGCTAAAGGAGAATTGTGGCTTTTTAATGGTCAAGATCAGAGGTCTTAACGCCACCTGAACCTGTAGCAGGTCTGATGGCTTAAAAACGAGAACATGGATATTAAACTTTCCCTATAAAGTTATATTTTAAACCCCCCGCAAAAGGTAAAAGCAAGAGATGACTGGTCTGGGTGATTTATTGGCTGTCACCGTCACATGTAGCTAAAGGAGAATTGTGGCTTTTTAATGGTCAAGATCAGAGGTCTTAACGCCACCTGAACCTGTAGCAGGTCTGATGGCTTAAAAACGAGAACATGGATATTAAACTTTCCCTATAAAGTTATATTTTAAACCCCCCGCAAAAGGTAAAAGCAAGAGATGACTGGTCTGGGTGATTTATTGGCTGTCACCGTCACAAAAAGTTTATCATTGTGTGCAAGAAAGAGAGACCAAGAATAGTTCTACTCCTGATTCTAATTGTGTGCTCAGTTTTAGCCATCTGCTTCGGCAATGGGTAAGCTTGTGTATGTTTATGATAATATTATTCTGGTAATGAAACCGCTGAGGGAGAACTACCTGGAATGCTTTGTTGAGATGCTGATATTTGCTTAGATTAACAGACAGCTCAATATAAACAGGATCAGGAAATATGAACTCAGTAAAAAGAGTTCTATCAGAATGAAATGCAGCATTCAGATTTTTAAAAATTAAAACTATAAATTGACTTTCCAGTTTCAAAATGTTTAAAAACATTAACCCTCCTTTGAATTCTAGTTTGTTTTTGTTGTTATGAAGGAAGGAAGGAAGCTTTAGACTACTAGGAGGGAAAAATGGTTAAACAATCTGGTGGGCTATGAGACCTTAAGGAACCTCTCCCTTTTTTTAGCACAGTAATTACACTGCATACTGTGGAGGTAAGAAAGCATGCATGCAATATGTCTACTATCTCATATTGCTCCTGGATAAGTGTGAGGGGACAGGGTTAAACAGGTTTAAACAAGATGCATGAAATGTAACTCTTGACAGCTTCATTTTAATATTTAGTCCTCTGTATGAAGAACAGCAGACTGCTACATGCTACACTCCTGATTGTATTGTTATAACTTTTTATATAACAAGCACCTGTATTTAGGTTCATAAATGTTATCTATGGCTCCCATACCCTGAAATGCAAAGTTATTTGAATTCGGTATGCATTTATTTCTGTTCATTATCACAAGATCATCTATATTTATAGAGGAATAGAAATTTATATATATTAAATACCATATTTTTAATTTCTCTGAAATAAATTGAGGTTTTGTACAAAACCATCTTGTCCTTTTGCATATTCCTGACAGCGATTTCAATGTATGTAGTATGAAAGCAACACACACACACACATTTACAGAACATATGGGTTTTTTAACCAGGTTTACAGTACAAGACTATTCAGTTTAGGAATGCGTTATGCAGTTTGGTTTTTATATCTACGCCAGTTCAGATTAATCCTTCAAAAGAAGTAATGTAAACTATTTAAGATCCATGATAGGATATGGTTGGTGGTCTGAAATCCAAGAAGAGATCTGCTGTGTGGCAAATATACCTGCTATGTTGCAATTTTTTTTTCTTTTGCAGAGGAAAGGTTAAATTGGAAAAACGCCTTCAATATTTGCTGTGGGGAAAAAGGAGTGTTTCTTGCTGCCTAATCATATTTCAGTTATGTTTCTAAAATATGAGCAGAACTCTCTTTTTTTTTTTTTTTTCAGAAAAATTAAGAAGGGAAATATTTTTGTTTTGCCTGAAATATTTAAATGCTTTACTAACCCAGGTTATTTCATATGTTAATGGAAAATATTTCAATTAGATTTATGATAAACTATATACATGCTATAGTTTCTTACCAAAATACACTTTCTCACCCAAAGTACCTTTTCTGAGGCGTGGTTCTGGATAATCGGATAACTCTGAGTTTTTTTGATTTTTTTCATGTTTTCTAGGATAGCAAACTAGTATTGTGTTCCATTATATCAAATTCATTATAAATACGGGATATATAGATACTTTTTGCCTGATTTCCCCCTCCCCAACAAAATAGCATATAATATGAAGGAAGCAAGACTTGGAAAATTATAGGAAAAATTTCCTCTCATTTAGACCTAAAGATATGAGAATAGAATTTAAGCATGTTTCCTTTAATTTTAACAAGTGTACTCTTCATTTTCTTGAACGTGGCCTACATGCAGTTCGAGTCTCCATTCTAGCAATTAAAATTATACTGTTCAGTGTTCCGCCTTAATGGCCTAACCCAGAAACCATTCAACTTCACTCACAGTGCAGTAATTACTTACATTTAAGCCATTTTAACTAAAGCTGCATTTATTTATTTGTGATCTGTAGAAATTAGTGACAATGGAATTGTAATTTCTAGCTGAAACAGAATTTTACTAATTCACATACTGAATACAGTATGCACCTAAAATGGGTCTCACTACTTCTCAGATTTAATTGTTTAATTGTAGTACAGATGTTTTCACGTTTCATCATGCTTTGACAAAACATTCTGTAGTGTGTGTGTTAATTATTAGGACTCAAATTGTTTACCTAATACAAATGAGCAAGGCTCATTTTATTTATGCATTCCTGTTTTTGTTCTTCATCTGCATGCTCACTTGCAAAATTGAGTTATTCACAGTGGCCAGTCATTAGTGTTTTATTCATACTTTGCATATTTCAACTGTACTCATTGTCTGAAGTATTTAAGACTTCATAAAAAGTAATGTGTAATCTAGATTAAAGAGATATGAAGGTGCCTTTTGCATGAGCATATTAAAATAATAGCTAATACTGCACTGTAGTATAAAAACAAACATCTGCTGTTCTATGGCTCTAGGGAATTCAGAAAGGATTTCTGATGATACATTTTGTATAATTGGCATGTGATATTTATGAGGGGACCATATCAGGCAATAGAACAGTGTTGCAAAATTCTTATTTGTGCTTGATAAAGAAGATGATATAACAAATGCTTTGTTATGACAAAGTTTGATAACAAAATTTAACAGTATTTGTAAATGGCATTCTGTAATCAATAGCAATGCTTTTTCTTTTGGAAAGTAGCTGATCTAAAATGACAAGGCCCACACAAATGCACGTATTCCTCTATATAGGGCAATATCCCTGGAAAACTGGGGATTCTGTCTTTTGCACATTGCAGCACTTTAGTTAAACCATTTCCTGTTTCCCTATCAAATCCAAGGATTCTAATGTGTTCATGTAAATTTTTCCCATAGTTATCAGTATAGGGTTAATTTTAAAAAAATCAGTAAAAGGTTAATTTTTAAAAGCTGCATTCATGTAGGCCTGAATTCTCCTGTAACACTGGGTTGTACACTTCTCTTGTCTCTGTCATGATACCTGCTGCTGGGTGCAATTACAAGTTTCCTTCTCCAGATAAATGGCAATTGGCATCTTTGACTTCTGGTTTAAATGTGCATTGGTGATTTTTTTTCCCCCTTGTATATTCCAAATATTGAGAAGCTAACTCTGAAAGAGGCTATTCTGCACTATCTACTCTCTTTTGAAAATTGAATCCTGGCCTATGCCACTCCTGTCCTTAATTGGCAACGTATGTTACTTGCTCATATTGAGTAATAGTTTACTTTCCAGGGAAGCCCACTTGTCCTCTTGGAATATGGCACTATCTGCTATAAAAAAACCTACATATGTATCTGTCCATAAATATGATGTCTACAGCACAGTTTTATCCAGGACTGTGTGAGCCTGCTCTTCTTGAACTACCGTACTTTTTAACTAACTTCATGCTGTTTGAAAGAGCTGTTGCATTACTGATGGCAGTGTCCAAGAACGTTTGAACTTGAGCGCATAACTTTCTTTTCCCAATGTTGTATGGGACCTGAAATAGCTACTTGAAGACTTCAATTTGTCTGAAGAAGTATTAAAAGTCTAAAAAAATGTAAGCTAGAAAAGTAGAGAAACTAAGGTGTGGCTATCATTTCATCCTTAACTCACCCTCTAGTGCTCAGATACTGTAATTGCAGTATGCTAAGTTCGTAACATCACTTAATGTGCTAAGACTGCTGTGATGATAGCATGGTGATTGCTGATCAATGCACACTGATGCAATGCATCAGCATCATGTAGTCTTGACTATGAATATCTTTACTTTGGGGTTTTAGGACTGTTAATTTTGTAGCATTTATTATTTGTACCCACAGCTCCAATTAGGATTAGAACCCCATTGAGCTGAGTACCATGCAAGCACAGAAAGACCCTCTGCTTTTTAGAGATTACAGCGTAAAACCATGCCTTGCCTGCCTATGATCCTTGTGAAGATACTTGTGAACATTTCTTTCAGGAACTTGTTCTTCTCCCCTGGAACCGTCACAGGCAAAGTTCACCAGTCAAGTTTATGCGTAAATGATCTAAATAAAAGAAAGGACAGAAATCTTTCTCTCTCAAAGACTGTGTCCCTTCCTATCTTACAAGTGTTTACAGTACAGAAGTGTGACTACAGTACAACATTTTTTGAAGTTTTTTATCAGTTTAAGTATGCTAACATTTGTTTTATAAATGGATAAACAAACGTATGAAACAAAGCTAGTGACTTAATGGATAGAGATTCCTCCCCCCGCCCCCACCGCTCAAGACTGCTTACTTTTTAAAGCTGAGCTAAATTTGAGGAAATTAAATGAGCTTTTAGAATGTCTAATGCTTCATGGGATTGGGCCCTTGATGTTTTATCTTTATGCACAAGATGCCTTGGGTTATCCCAACAACTGTATCATATCAGCCTAGATAACACTGACAGGAATGTCTTGTAAGTAAACAAAGAACAAATTCTTCCATCCTTAATTGCATTTATCTACAACAAACATTTATATTTTATACTCACTTGGAGCCCTGTCAGTTGGTTAGGCTAGGTTAACTTGTAACCTGATAACTTTTAAATGAAGGTTTGAATAGCAAAATTTTAAAAGGTAGAGCAAGCTAGATTTGTGTCTTGCCCACAAGAAAGACTTGAAGAGACCAGTAAAACAAGTCTTAAGCAATATAACTCTATAGGTGTTAATTCTTAGCTAAAAGAAGACTAAAAGCAAAAACATTTTGAGAGTTTGATTGTAAGGAATGCTTTTTAAAAAGTACTTAAGGCTTTTAGAAAAACGTTCTGATTCTGAAACATTGAGTTGCTTGTGAATTAGATCTCCATGTGGTTAAATGTAATTTCCAGTGCAACCGCATCAGAGAATCTTCCTCCACAGAGGGTCTTGCCCTTTTTTTCATTCAAATCAGCAGTATTTACTTGCTTATCCTGAGACTAAACAAATCAACTATATATTCTTGTCCTTCAGTCAGACAGCTCTTTAAGAAGACTCACGTGCAAATACCAGCAGAGAAGAATGGAATGCTGATGATTCAGTCACAGATGAGTCTTGGTGTTTTTCAACCCATTTCAAGGTTTGGTTGCAGTGAGAGGAAGTGAAAAAATAATACAACTGCTATTGTGTTTGAGTTTCTAAAGCACTACTGCAATTGGAATATAATTAAAAATCTCTCTCCATATTAAGAATTTCAATTTTATGTAATGACTGAATATAGTAAAAATAGTACATTGTCAGCCAACACACAAACTATTTAATGGTGTAAAACTTAAAAATAACTGTTGTAGACATTTTACTGATCTGATTGCCCTTGTCGGTCGGGCTGAAACTAACTGCCTAGTGAACAGTTTCATTGATAATAAACTGCAAGGGCAAACAAGGCTGTATCTCTGTATACTTCGATAGTATTGTAAATCATGTAATCTTTTTTCATGTTACCATGATGTCATTATGCTCATTAGTGACTGCATATAGTCTGTGTAGTTCTAGCACAGATTTATTCATGCAAATTATCTTGTTGCATTTTAGATTTCAGATGTTGCACATATTGTAGGATCTCTTGATGACGTAGTCATAGAACAAGTCCAAGAGACCCTAAGCTGATATGCCTTTATATTGTTGCAGGTATTATCTTTAAAAAGAAAATATAACATCCTAACTATATACTGTACCTATTTACATCTTAAATTGCAATGGCATATACAGTAGTCACAGTACTGTGCCTTAGTGAGAGTGATACTAGGATTTGGAGCATAAGATTAGGTTTTAATATGATCTTGATAAACTAGAAAACTAGTATGGAATTAACTGGATGAAATTGAGTAAGGGACAGGGATGGAATAATCAAATGCTCAGATACAAATTGGGAAATGATTGCTGTACTACAGAAGAGGATTGGGGGTTACAGTGAATCACAAGCGTAATAGGAGTCAACAGTGTTGTATTGCTGATGGTAATAGCCTACTGCATTGTATTAACGGGAGTGCCACATGCAAATCCGGGCAAGTGATTGGACTGTATGAACTCAAAAAGCAGAGTCAATATCCTGAGGAGTTTATGTACAGGTTTAGACAGACAAGATCAGATCTGTCCTCCCTGACAACTTTCATATGATTGATTCATTGAGTGCTTCTACATCCTGGGGAATGGAAGATTTATAACCTCTAAAGGAGGGTATACCAATATTCCTGGAACAGTTTAGGGGTGTCCTTTTGACAGAAACTATGCTGGAGGTATAGTGATCTAGCACGTCACTGCCTGTCCTAGTTACATACTGTTTTTTTTCTCACCCACGTAGGGAGGAGGGTGTCCTGGCTGCTTTCATGCTCTGCATTCCATTAAGGGAAGTCACAGCTGGCCTGTCTTGTAGACCAAGGGTGGCCAACCTGGGGAAACGCCATGTATCTGGGTCCATGGAGCCAGTTTTCCTTAAGAGCCTGGGGGATAACTGTTCTTCCGGTGTGGTTTAGCACCTGCTGAGGTGTTGGGTCTTGAAGCCCACTTTATGGAAATGGAAGGCTTTTCCTTAGCTTGCCCCTGCAGCCATATGGCTCCCTAACTTGCTCCTGAGGTGAAACTTGGGGGCATCCAAACCTCAAGCCTCTGGGCTTAGGCCTGCAGTAGGATGCTTGCCAAAAGATGTTGGAAATATCTGAAGCCCCTGGTGGGGGTGGAGGATGTTTGCCGGTTGTAGGGCCACTTATGGTTCTGGACTGACTCATGGATTTGGACTTGATTTGGCTGATTTGGCTTGGAACATGAAAAATTTATTGAAAAAAAAAAAAAGGGGTGGCCAACCTGTGGCACAGGCAGCCTCCCTGTGTGGCATGCAATAGATCAGGGAGGGGACAGGCAGCCCGTAGCAGATACTGCAGAAAGCAGAGGAGGAGAATGAATGGGTGGAGGGGCACAGAATAGTGAGCAGAAAGGAGAGCAGCAGATTGGGCAAAGGAAGGAAATCAGAGTGGCTTTTTGGGAAGGTGGGGCTAATTGGTAGCATGACCACTAAAAAGCTTGGCCCCCACTGCTGCACTGGAGGAGCAATATTTCTAGAATAGCTTATGGCTGCTGCTTGTTGTTAATTACATGCATGTGAGAGAGGATGGCAATCTTTATTTTCATTTGGGCAGAGAAATTGCCAGGGCCGGTTCTGGAGGAAGCTGCAATCAGCTTGTGCCACCACCGCATATTTGGCAGACTTTTAGTTGCTAATGTCCCCTTGGGAAACTTACTGCTGTTAGTTGTACCCACTAACCCCTGTTATCTGTAGTTAAAGTTTCACTATTATAACCAATGGAAGAGTGTGATCCATCAGGTGCCAATACAAGGCTGAAGAAGTAGACTAGTCTTAACGTGAGGTCATAAAAGCATTTTGAAAATGAGTTGAGGAAAGGAGACTTTTTGGCAGCTCCATTTGAACCAGCATGAAAAATAAGTGACTTGATCTGGAAATGAAATGTTCTGACAGCTCCTGCCACTCGCATCTTCTTAGTTTTAAATACAAGCACAAATACCTTCCTAAAACAATTGATCTTGAGTTAATGCTAATTAAAGTAGAGGGATCAAATCAGCATTATCCACTTGCTCAGAATCAAATAAGACTTATAAAGAGCTGATATATCAGTAATACTGGCATGATTTAAGAGCAAAAAGAAACATCAACTCCTACCTGATTTTGCTTTGGGAAACATGAGAATCTTTCTTTATTTATAACATAGATCAGTATAAAAGCACCTAAAATAACAACATGACTATGAGTGGGTTTCTCAAAATGCCTAATTGATTTAGGTGCGGAAGTTTCATTGAAGAGTAATAGGTCTCGTGATCCTAAGTTGCAAAAATGGTTTTGAAAAATCTCACTGTATGCTCTTTCCAGCATGAACTGAACAAATTTGCTCCTGGTCAGCCCCGGCACCAGCGGGCCACAGGGCACAGGGATCTCCCCCAGTCCTGGTGCTGCTCAGTTCCCAGCTCCCTCCAGGAGCCAAGCAGCTCTAGGACAGGGTAGTTCTCTGCCCTAGCCTGTCCCGGCACTGCTCACCTTCTGCCTCTCCACAGGAGCTGGGAGCTGAGTAGCCCCAGGACTGGGGAGTGTTCTACTTTCCTGCACAGTCAGGGGCTGATCAGAAGCTGTCCTGCTTCTGGGGCTGCTCCCAGCCAGCCCCTGGCTGGGCAGGGAAATGCCGAAGTAGCCCAGGACTGGCCAGGAACTGTCCTGCTGGGCATAGGCCTTGTCTCCAGGTGCACAGGACTGGGACAGCTCTGCAGTGGCAGCTGTCTCCTGGCCCCATGCACATCAGGACCCCTCCCAATGTCCATAGGGATAGGAGACAGCTGAAGCTGCAGCCAGCAAAGCTGTCCTGGTCCCGCATGCATCAGGGTCGTGCTCCCTGCTAGCCCCTGGGTTAGCACTCTGGGGGAGCCTGGAGCTCCCCCTGGCTGCTGCAGGAGACCAGAGCAGGGTGGGAGCAGCCCTGTACTAGGCTGCTTCCTTTGGGAAGGCTTACTGTACAGGTTTACTGAGCAGGCTCCCAGGGAAGGCTTACTGCACAGTAAAATACTGCATGTGCTATTAGTGCTATAAAGGCTTGATGCACAATAAAATACTGCACAGTAAGCCTTTATAGCATTAATAGCACGCGTAGATGTGCCCTTAGAATAGAGAAACTAAAGTGGGCCTTTACCTTTTGTCCTTCAGAACAAGTGCCTAGCTGATCCGATCCACTTCTGTTCATGGAAGGAGAGAGTGCCATCTGACCAAAGTGAAAAGAGCAGCTGCTTTCTGAAGTATCTTGGGATGCTCCTGAAGAAGCCCTCATAGTAGCTAATACAGTTTAATACAGAATTAACTCCTCCAGTGTGCCTGTTGTCCCAAGTAGGGCAAGGGTCAGTTAAAGATCAGAGTTTGTGGTTGAGCTTGATCTGGCTGCATGACAACCACAAGATTTCAGTCTGGTTCCCCATGTCACATTCAGTCTGGTATTAGAAATCCCTCTCTTCAGAGGTAAATAGGAGGCAAACTCTGAAGTGAACTTTGCTGCTTTCTAGCTCACATTTTCTATGAAGAGTAGATAACTGGGCCTGCTGCGATTTAAGATCTTTGACATCAGGAGTGATGCTCTGGCCCCACTGAAGATAGCAGCAGAATTCCCACTGACTTCAGCGGGGAATGATCTCAGGCTCAAGATATACTAAAAATAGTATTTTTAAGTTTTTGAAACATGGGTAGGGTCAAGGGTAACTTGCATACCTCTCTTGTGAAAACAAATCCCAAGTCTAGTTAATTTAATTAAGCCCTAAAAGCATCTCTAATGTTCTTTAGGTCCAATTTATTCAGAATATATGGTTGTCTTTCACTGGCAGACCATTTATCTAAACATCTGGGAATCTTCAGTACTACTGTCCTCCTACTTCCAAACAGAAAAAGGAGTTCAGCATTAGTATCTCTGAGACTATCAGCCTTAGGGAGAACATATTAAACTTGTGTCTGAAGCACTAACCATAATTTATTTATTTGAATTTCACAGCCTTCCTAAGGCAAGCTGTCAAAGCTAACTGATATGGAGCTACTTTTGTTCCTGCACTGACCAATGACTAGAATGCATAGAAGAGTCCCTCTGTCATTATGTATTGTTCCAGCTCTCTGTAAAAACAAAACAAAAAAAGCCATATTTAATACTCAGAATATGAAAAGCTCCTTTTCTTCCAGCAGGTCTGGAAATAGCTTTCTGTTGCAGTCATTAACAAAACTGGTTGCTTCCATTAAGCCAATTTGGAAAGTGGGTGTGGCTGAGCTAATAAAGGCAACATGACTCGTGGAATTAATGCCTCAGGTTGACACCCATTTGAAATATTCAAAAGAATGACTCAGCCTGCCAGTGTGGCACCAATGGTGTGACTTGGCCCTGACAAACATTCAAGAAACTACTGAGCCTTAGTGCAGGTTCATATGAAGGGCCTAGTCTTGACGTTGAACTCAAAAGGAGCTTTCCTGCTAATTTCAAGGGGAGCAGAATGAGCTGCAGTCTGAATGGAAGTATGTCCAGTGGGAAATCTTTTGTGTAATTAAAAAAAGAGAGAGAAAAAAGCCAAAAAAAATACTGTTGTATGTTGCCTCCCTCTGTTGATTGACATTCTTGAATGGAAATGGAATGTAGAAACCAGGAATAATTATTGGGATTGTTAAGGTCCTGAATTTGTTTGTTCACAAATGCCCTCAGTGCCCATTGGCTTCAAAAGGCATTACGAATAATTGACATTTCCAGGTGCTCATCAGGATGAGGGTATTTATAAATGTTTTTCTTAAGACTGTAGAACCCTGCTGAAAAGATTGGATTGAGCAATCATGGTTAGTAAGTATTATTAAAAAATGACTTGAACAACAATGAAAACTGAAAATGGTATCATTAGCAGTGGTTATCTAACCATATAATGGTGTAAGGGTAATCTCCCTCAATTATCTGTCAGAAGGAAAGAAGTTTGTGCATGAGTTTATATGGAAGAGAACCATTTATTATTCTTCATGTTTTAGGCTGCCATTTCTTTTGCAAAGTGCCATTTTTCACTCTTCATAACTCAGCTGTCTTTCAGTTTCATGGTGTAAATAATGAGGAGTAATTTCTGTTTATGTCTTGTAATCTTTTTTTTTTTTTTTTTTTTTTTTTTTTTTTTTTTTTTTTAAATCATTAATTTATGAATTCCATGGCCATGGTTCTACAGACTGTAGTAATTCCCAAAGAGAGCTGGACATGGCGGTGACCCAGTAGTGTAATAAGCAGAGTTGGTGCCTGGAGCAAACTCTGTGGGAGCGGGGGCTGCAGAAGGGATGCTGCAAGTGGAAGGGGAGGTGGGGGGCGGTGAATGGGTTCCTAAAGCAGAGGCGGGGATGACCATGGATTCTGAGAGCTGGGGAGCGGGGTGTGCCAATCTTACCTATGATGGGAAGCCCCAAACACTACTAGCTGTGCTGCTGCTGCCACACACTCTTTTTTGGAGTTTTTGCGTGGGTATGCTTCTGGAGCGTGGACTCCATAGGGCTTAGGGAAGAAAGAGATTGTTCCAGTTTGATACTTGTGTATCTGTTTCCTTTGTCCCTTTGCTGGGAGTGGAGGTGATTTCTTATGAAGAAAGGCCCATATAATAAAAATGGATATCATACAACCAACTACTATCACTTGACACCAAATGTTAAACAGATTAAACCTTTGGCTTAGAATGGGTAATGTCCTGACTAATCTTTTGATCAGTGACTGAACCTACAGCTGGGGGTGAGAAATCCCTTGTATGTTCTTTTTGTGGTTTCTTATATTGGGAGGTTCAGTTTTCTATTTCAGTGCTTTAGACCTAAGTTTTCTACACTCTAAGTATGTGGAATAATCATCAAGCTATTGGCTATTTTGGATTTGTTCTCTCTTTCTCTCTCATTTTTCATGAAAAACTTCAAGCCACCTTGTGCTCCTCCTGATACCGAAAAAAAAATGAAATGTTGTTTTCCTGGGATGGACAACCAATTTCCCTCCTACCTCCCATTTCAACACCTGACAGCTTAGACCTTTGGTTCATCTCTGTGTCTATGCACTCTATTCTAATTTTATCCCAGTGTCAACAGGAAGTCATAGATACTTGTGAAAGTTATGGAAATAAGCTATACACTTTCAAATAGTAAATGACTGAAAGAACAAGCAAGGGATTTGGAGTCTTTAAATTAATACTAAATGTCTTTCCAAAGGATAAATTCTTGTACCACCACAAATTATTGTGTTTGATGCAGGAATTACTGGTGACATTCTCAGGCTTATTGTAGACAGAAGGTCATATTAGATAACTCTAAACGTCCCTGCTGGTATTAAACTCTATCTATGAATTGCAGCTGCACTAATTTATCTGGGCCTCCAAATGCATTACCTGACGATTGGGAATTATCCCCAAAGTTTTTGCTTCTAACACCACTGCCATTCCAGAATGTATAGCTGTACAGTTGTATAATGTACACTAACATCACTAGTGTTATCATGGCAGGAGACTACACTATCACAAGGCTCAGGAAAGTAACACAACAAAACGTTTCATTCAAACAATGTTCCTGTCCTGGAATACTGAGGGTCAAGAGGTAAGTTTGTCTGTCACACAAATACCGTGACAATTTGTTAAGAAAGAAATGTGCTCTTTCAACATGGTTCTACTTGAAAAGAATTATCTTAAACAGCCATTAAAAATCATTGGCAAGCTCAACCACATAACAAAATTCTTCATCCTTGAGTCTATTTCCTAGACTATTTTATTAGCAAGTATCCTAATAGCTACTGAAATGCCCAGTCCAAGTTAACAATCTAGCCAGTAAGCTACAGGGTCCTATTTTTTTTTATTCATTGAAAAACGCTGACAAAACTGCAAACATATGTTTTTGCTGCTAAAGCTTAGTCTTATCACAGTTGGAAAATGTGGAAAATCAATTACATGCTTTGAATTACTCCCTTTACTGTTATAAAAGAATTTCTTCATTCTTTCAGGGTAGTGTACACTTCGTAACATCTACCACTAACAGGCTGTTAGGACTTTCTGCTAAATTAATACACTACAAGTAAACTAAACAGAAAGCCTGTGGAATGCTAAACATCTACTTTCTCTTCTGTTGTGGCTGTGCTGCAGCTTGGGAACTCTCAGCCTTGTTGCTACAACATCTGGACAACATTTGGGGCTGTCTCTTAAGTACACGGGTGTGCACCTCCGGTGAATTTTAACTTTCAACATCTCTCTGCCTCTAATCTATATTTAATGTTTCATGACTAGTAGTCAAAGAAACTTCAACTAAATATCAGGTTGGAATGAAAATGATCCTTGGGAAAACATTCATTTTTAGCATTCGCCAGCAAAGTATCTGTGACAGAGATGTTCCCTGGAGATTTGTAGCCCATTCTCTTGCAGTAATAATAATTAAGACTCATGATTACTGTGCCCACATAATCAAAGATCGCTTCATAAAATGTACTTCCTAAGGGGAAGAATTCTCTGTTCCTAACTGGATGTCAGTCATAGGGATCAGCACCCCCAGGGATCCTGAGTCTTTTGCTTGCCCTTTTCATTACAGTGTTGTTAGCATTGTGTTACTTCATAGTCTTCTCAATGCAAATGAGTAGGTAATCATGTGTAAATCGTACCCTCCAGAAGGCACATGTGGTGAGTTTTTTTCCCCCAAATCTACCACAGGGATTTCTCACATGGAACATAATTACATCTCTGCCATATGGGCTCATTTATATTCTATTACAGGTTAAGCTAATACGACTCAGAAATATGCTAAAAATACCTCAAAGTATTATGAGCACTGTCAAAACACTTGCCATTTCTTGCTCGCCTGTTTGATTGCTAGTGACTTTATATTTATTTAGGAATCTGTAGAGCCAAGAAACTCTCAAAAAAAGAAAATAAGGTCAGTGCTGTGGTGTCCAGTTTGCAATCAGGATAGTAATTCTCTCCAATGCTGTGCTCCTCAGATTTGTGGCATATGATCAATGATGATAAAAATGAAAAACCTCTAAGACATATTTACCTGAAGCATTGCCTTTGTAGATATTAGGTAGGTTTCCCTGGAGGAGCAGAATACAGATTTCAGATGTGTAGTTTTGTCATTATCAGACTCTATCACGTCTCTGTTTGATGCAATTACTTTGTCTTGAAAAAGAAATATCTACAGTTTATACATGGTAAAAATACAACCAACCTATTTGTCCACCTCAGAAAAGCTATTTTAGAAGGAATGGTAAATTGTCACTTCTTAAAAGCACTGTGTTAATATAGGAATAGGTCAGTAGTAAATACTTAAATAACCAATTTAATATAGAAAAATTAAAGTATTATTATTTTTTTAAATCATGTTCTATCTCATCTATTTCTTTCTGAAAATATTTTCTCACTGATTTCTAAAAATTATGTCACAAAATTCAGGGGTGAAATAGTAGTCCACTGAAGTCAACATCAGTAGGCCCAGTATTTCACCGCTACGTTTTATCTTTATCATTGAAAGTTAGTAGCATGAATCTGAGCTCATATACTAGCTTCATTCCACTCTGATTTCAACAGTATTATACCACTATATGTAAAAACTTTAATGCATTAGTTTCCAGCAGTTGTGTACTGATGCAACCTCTGGAACCAAGTACAAGTGGAAGCCATCACCATCATACAAACACCTCCCTAGCCTGCAAGCACATGTTAAAGAAAACCAAAAAACAGCGCTTTACGCTGAGCCCAGTGCATGCCCAGATGAGGTTGTGCATTAGTTGGATCTGGCTCACCTGACAGCTATACAGAGTGGGTGCTTTAGTGGGGCTTTTTGGGTGCTCTTATCTAATAGCTGATTAAATCAGCTTTAGCTAAAAGCACCAAAAAACCATGCTGAAGTGCCTAATCTATACAGACACTGCAGAGCTGGGTTGAAGTACCATGCTGCTTCTTCCAGTAAAGTGCAGTTTTGGAGGGGGGGGCGCGTTTAATGATGGCAAGCAGCCAAAGTTTCTAGGTTGTGACAGAGACTGACACTTAATATGTTTTTTCCATTTTAAAAACGGAATACTGACTTCACTTTCAAGCTTCTTGAATTTTTATAGAGATCGAGCTAGATATTTATAGTCCTTCACAAATATTTGGGTGTGGAAACAAACAGCCACACCTAAATGATGCCCTAGGCTTTCAAGATTTCATAAATAAGGCAGGAGAGGAGGTGGCAGATTGGTATATTGTTGTGCAAATTTAGGAGGATTAAGTCAAAGAATGGTGGCGGACTAGATTGGGCCCTTTACTTTGTCCTTCACCAAAAGCCTTGCAAAACCAGTGTTTGGCTTTAGTTCCTAAAGAGACATGCCCTGAAAACTGTGGAGGGGGTGTGAGTACAGCAAGCGATTGAGGGTTTCCAAGGATTGTAAGGTAGGTTGCGGCCGACATTTTGTAAAGTGTTTAGAGGTTCTCCCCAAGTGAAAAGTTCTATATGGATTGAAAATAGTATTACTAGAACTAGGCAAATAGTTGACAATATTTTGATGTTTTCTTGGTTTTTAAAATAGGGTGGTCAATGTTTTCTAAAAATTTAATTCAGCAACATAAACTATTTGTGAAAACCCTTTTTTGCATTTTTCAACTAGTGCTTCTTATTACTGACTTGAGGTTTCCTTTGCAGGACCTCCATTCAGCGTAGAACTTAGGCAGCTAGCTGACACTGGTCACATCTACACCCACACTTTACTGTGGAGTAGATTAATTAGCTGTGAAGTAAAGCATCACCATCTACATGTGTCGGGGACAGTACTGTCTTACACTGGGGTAATTTGCTGCAATTAAATGCACCTGTAGACATTGACCACAGGCATAAATGTCAGCCCAGTCAGCCAGGGGCCAGACTCATTCCTGGTACCTAGCCACATAGCTCTGCACTTTCAGCACCCTCGTGCTTCAGACAATCCCTCTGCTGCCCAACACTGCCACCTGAAGCCTGGGGCTGATCCACCATGCTCCCTGCCAGTCTGGGCCTGCTTTACCTTGGCTCAAACTGTCCCAGGTGCATGTGTAGATGCTGCACCTGGGAGTAGTTTACTCTGGTTCAAACTGTTCCAGAGTTTATTGTTTTGTATTAATTGCACATGTAGATTTATCCATTAAGTACAACAACAATCTCTTCAAGTAAAATACTTAAGTATTTTGTTGAATCATGACCTGTGATTGAGCAATAGGCATATACCTGCAGTGCAAGCACCTTCAGCTCCCATTCACTTCAAATGACTCCTGAACATACCAGCTGTGGGAGTTCAGAATGCCTGGCACCTTGAAGAATTAGCTGAAGCTCTAGGTTTTTTTGGTCAGAGTTGAGCATTCAAGCAGTGATTAACTCTAGACATGAAGAGTTTTCAGCTTTGTCCTTTCTAAAATAAATGGACTTTTGAGGCTGGATACAAACTTCTTATCTAAGAAAAATATTATTCCAGTCCTGTCTCTTCTTGTAGACAGCAGCTGAATTGATGGTTAAGTGACTTTTGTCATAAAGAAGACATTAAGAAAAATAGGCTGTCTTCTGAAAAATTTCTACTCCAGAAAAGCAGTTACTGGAAAACAGTGAAACAAAGAAAAACAAACATCTCTGAATTGCTTTGCTGAAGCTATTTGATTTTTTTTTTTATTCAGTTCCAAAGATATTTGATTATAGAAAAAGTTGATATGATTTCTTCTGCAGTCTATCAGCCCAAAGCTGAAGTATCCTCAACCAGCTCCCAGATAGCAAATCCTAGCTTAGGTGTGCAAATGCCAGTTGTGATCCGTTTATATTTGGCAGAAATAAATTCTGTGCCCTTGTGTGAAAATTTGCCGCTCAGTAGTTACATTAATATTTTTGAATGATTCACCTATGAGAGAGATATCTGAGCTCATAAATACCTTGGATCTTCTTCATTTGTTGTTGTCACTTAGTTGTTGTCATTTTAATCCTTATTGCTACATAAATCTAAAAGCCTTTGCTGTGTAATGATAATATCAAGCTATGTGAAATACCATGTAAACAATTGCAATTTGTATAATTGGTTTGGCTAATACAGGACATCTGCTTTTCAAGCTGGTATAGATGATCTCTGCTTTTGTTCCTATACAAATCAGTTCAGAATATCATGTTCACTGTCTATTAAATGTCAGATGGGTTAATAATACTGCATTACTTAACAATGATGCTGGACTTAACATAATCATAAACCAGAGGAACTTTGAAATATGAGAGGACACCTTTGGGCTTAGTTCCCCATTTCACTTCTGTTTAGTTTAAAATAATATGTTCTCAGAGCAAGGCTGTCCAACTTCTAAGCAGCCAGGGGCTGCATGCTGCCTGGGCTGCATCAGTGTGAACCATGAACTTCTAGGCCACATGCCCACCCTAGCTTCACCCTCAACTCCCCACCTTGGGCTCCCCGACAGCACCATGCCATACAGGCACCTAGGGGTGCAGACTCCCCAGCTACCATGGGTTGTGCTGTGTTGTTTTTCCCTGCACCACCCCTTGGCACAGGAGCAAGAAGTACAAGCTGAAGGAGGGGTGGTGGGGTTGGAAACTCCAGCTGCTCCTGTAGCCAAATTGATCGTGGGAGTGGCATATGGGTGGGATCACAGGCTGCCATTTGGACAGCCCTGTCCTAAAAAAACCCATATTGCCTAACTGTGAAGTGCCTACTCATTTTGGTGAGTACTTAACCACATGAATAATTCCACTGAAACTAATAATAAAAGATCCATGGTGTGCACAGGGATACAGTCTGCTGGAGAGTATTTTGATACTTTATCTCAGTGGTGTTCATCCTCTGACCCCACAGATGGGATCTGGCCCATGGACTGGCACCACACCACTCATCCAGCCTGTGGGGACAGATAGGTTTACTACCACTGCTTTATCTGGGTTCGCAGTAGCCACCTGAGGGATATGGACATCCAGATCCCAGTAGAATCTTAGCAATGGTTTCTGATTCTGATTTCTGATTTATAGTGGTATAAATCAGGAGCAATTAAAATCACTGGAGTTTGTGACAGGCTTCATAACCACAATACCAGCCTATGGGTGTGACCTGTGATTGGTAACCATAGGTAAGCTCAAAAGGTGAAAATCCTGTGGAAGCTTGGAGGTTTTCACCTCAGATAGTGAACATCAAGGGTACCAGCATCTGGTCCCACTTCTTGGGGTCCCCCTTTATGTATTTCCTTAGCATCAGCTTTAAGGTGCAGTTGAACTGCTCATCCAACCTGCCAGTCTGGGGATGATAGACTGACATCTTGAGGTGCTTCACCCAGAGTACCTTGCAGACTCCCCTCATTGCCCTGGCCATAAAATTTGTGCCTTGTGTCAGAACCCATTAATTAGATGCCTATAGCCCAGAGGAGAATTGGTATAGCCCAGAGGAGAATTGGTATAGCCCAGAGGAGAGTTCCATGGGTTCGATACATATGGCATAGTTTTGCTGTCAATCATTCTGGTGGCAGTAACTAGGTCATGGAGGAAAATTCCGCTATGCCTGAACCCAGTAACCAAATGCTACAGTAGTGGAAAATTACAGTTTAGAAAAAAGTTCCGGCCACTCATATGCAAATTCACATTATTATTGGCCAGTTTTAAATTATTCCTACGTGGCGACTAGCGATTGGCTTGCTAGCCGTATAAGAGGTTGAAGCAGTTTCCGCCCAAGTTGGAGAACTCCACACACACCTCGTGGAGAACTCTGAGTACACTCTGGAGCCTAGCAAACTCCACGTGTGTCTTAGAGAAGAACTTAGCGGCCTGATCAACCACTAAGGACTCCCTGTCACCGACCCAAGGGGGCCTAGCACACCCCCACCCGAGATGTAAGACGACTGCCGGCCCGAACACCCCGAACCTGATTCCACTCCAAGCGTCACAAGTACCTGCCCGCTGACTAGGGCTCCTAAGGCCCCGAACCCCGCGCCGCGGCTCTTGGCGGCGACACCTTGATCTGTCAGAATTTCTTTAGGCATCCCCACCCTTACTATCCATTTAAGCAGTTCATCTGTGATCTTTGGGGACATCATTGAGCAGAGTGGTATGGCTTCTGGGAAATGGGGTGCGTAGAACATACTGATAACCTGTGCTGCTCTTTGGAAAGGGGCCCATGATATCCATAGTGATTCATTCAAATGGCTTTTCCACAATGGGCATGGGGATCATGGGAGCTATGGGGGGTTGTGACAGGAGGGCCTTCTCTGGGCCGATCTCCACGGCCCGCCCACCTGTCTCTGGGCAACCACCCGCCTATCTCGCCTGCCATGCCTTTGATGTTAATTGGTTCAATTAAGATGTCAATTAAGCGGGAGGCTGCCCATTTAGGGCCCCGATGCCAGGGGGCGCTCTCTGCGGCTCCTGCCTCCCCAATACCGCAGCCCAAGCCTCGCAGATGTAATCACCGTCTTTGAAGACCTCTACACTCACCCTTGTGCCTCTGCTTAGTGCAGCCCCCTCTCTGGGCTCGCTGTGCCCTCCTTGGTCCTCGAGTTGCCCCCTTCCTAGGGTGTTGTGCCCACACTGGGCTTACTGCCTCCTCTCTGGGGCTTGCTGTACCCACGCTGGGCTTCCTACGCCCACGCTAGGGCTTCTCAATAGCGCCCCCTTCTCTAGGGCTTGCTACGCCCCCGATAGGGCTCCTCAATAGTGCCTCCCCCTCTCTGGGCTTGTTACGCCCATGCTAGGGCTTCTCAATAGCGCCCCCTTCTCTGGGGCTTGCTACGCCCACGCTGGGCTCCCTAATAGTGCCGCCCCCCTCTCTGGGGCTGGGGTCTACACACCCCACAAGTTGCGCCCTTACTGGCGCCGGGGTCCTCCCACTCTCTTGTGAGTTCCTGATGAGTACGCTGCACCCTCCTCAGGCACTGGGACCCCTCCTCTGGGGGTCCCTATGAGGCCTCCTCCAACCCCTATAGCCTCACCCAAACCACCGATGTAATACAGACGCTAAAGCAAACACAAGCCTCCTGGCTATAACCAAAACACAAGGCACTGGGCCCTAACAACATCATCATTGCCCCAGCCTCTGGAGTTCTCGCGAGCTATACTTGCAATCAGGGTTCTCTCTATATCCTGGCCGCAGGAGCTCTTGCCTCTCCAGCTGCCAGCAGGGAACTGCCAGCCTGGCTTCAGCCCTGGGCTTTATAAGGGCCTGGCCCTGCCCCTTACTGACAGTTAGCTCACCTTAGTTGCCCCGGCAACTTGCAGCTGTGCTCGTTATCGCTGGCAACCCACAGCTGCGCTCGTTATGTCCTGCTAAGGCTCTCTCTCTCTCTCCCTGGCAGTTTCTACTCCCTAGGAGCAGAGCACTGGGGTGCCCTGCGACAGGGGTGTATATCAGTTGTGAACACCTTGCACACTGTGCATGTTTCACAGCAGTGCTGGAACTCCTTATAGACCTCTGGCCAGAAGAACTGCTGCAACAGGCTGGCCTCCTTTTGGCCGTGCCTAGGTGGCTGCAAGGGATGAACTGCTTAAATGGATAGCAAGGGTGGGGATGCCTGGGCCACGTTGCACCTAGGTCTATTCACCTGCCATAATTTGTTGTTATACTTGGTTTTACCTCCAGAGATGATGCTTAGTGGTTCCTGTAAGGACCCAGGGCAACTCTGCTGGCATATCTTCTGTGGGTCTCCTCCTCCCCTACACCCCACCCTTTTCTGCTTGAGTGTTTAGGATCAGCCTGGATGATGTGGTGATGGGGCCTTATTCTGCATTAAGGCCCGGTGATGATGATGGCTGCAGGGGGTCTGGCTGCAGTTCTGTATGTTTGTGAAAATTACAACATAATCACAACAGAATTACAATATAATGATAATTCAACTAAAATAGCTCAGGTGATGCTGTGGGCAGGGCAATGAAGCCCCTGTGTCAAGCGCTTTCCTTCAGTATGTGGGTGTTGAAATGCCCAGCACGCCCTTCTCCTACAGACTATTAAGTTAGCGATGCCCCTGGTCTGGATTCTGCCTGGCTCGTTATGGTAATGCTGTGACACTTGCCACTCTGGTCCTGCATTATGCTCATGGTTCCATGATTCCCTCATTGGGGTGCTCTGGGTTCATGGACACTTGGCTGGGACAAGCAGTGTAAGGGGGACTCTGTCAGGTTCTCCCCTTGGTAGGCTCTGGCAGTGCTGACTGGGCTGCCCTCTCTCTCTGACCTGCGTGTTCCTGTGGGGGTCGTTGTGGGTACTGGAGAGTGGTGTTGGGCCTGGGCTGCTTGGCCCGCCATCTGTGACAATCAAGCTGGCACCTGGTCAGATCCCCAGTGCCCCATGGCTGATCAGGGCTTCTAGGGTTTTTCCAGGGAACCTAGCCCTGGGGAGAACAACCAGCTTCCTGCCAGCTATGTAGCACACATCTGGGTCCTCCCCAGATGCTTCAGCAGCAGGATGGGCATGTGTTGCCCCTCTGGCTGTGCTGACCCTGAAAAGATGTACCAGGTCCCTTCCAGCCACAGGGAGAACTTCCAGCTTTGTTGCTGGCACTCCCATGTGTTCCACCCCCAGATCCACTTCTGGGCTTGCTTTAAGCCTGGAGCCTTTGGGTGCTGGACCAACCAGCGGAGCTCCTTCTGGCTACATAGTGCTAGCCAGCTCACCTGCAAATGGGCCATGTGGATGCCGGCACCGTGTTGAGTAGGGATGGAGCCTGTCACAGAGTTGTTCAGCTGTAAAACTGATATGAAATCAAATCTGGGTCAATTGATTTCACTGTAGTAAACTCCTTCAGTACTCCTATACAAGGTGTACAGAAGAGAGAGAAGATTTTTTTTGTAATATCTTTTACTGGACTAAGTGTATAGTTGGGAGAATTGTTAGATAAGCTTTCAGGTATTGAAGGCCCTTCCTCAAGTCACTTTATACATAACATTAATTTTAAGCTGCAAAAATATCACCCATTGCAAATATTAACTTAATTAAACAAGTATTTAGAAAGTAAGACTATTCATCATGTTTACCTTGGGCCCAACTTTGGATAGTATAATACGTATCTTGTAAAATGTCATAGGCTTCTACTGCATTTATGTTTATAATGGCATTGTGCTCCTTTTAAAGTTGATAGTTATTAACACACTTCATTGTAATCTTCCTTATATAAGTCTATAATGAATATTGCTGCATATATATTTCAGTATAAACTGTTTAGGTGCATTTCAAAATACAGTTATAATAACAAAGTTTCTTGATAAGGAAACTACTGTTAGGCAATGTGAATGTCAAAGATACATTGCTAAAGTTGTATGGCACAAAGCGCATACTGTATGGCAAAGATCACTGTCAGAGACAGGATGGAAATAAAACCAGAATCATCATGGTAGCACAACAGCAGAGTCGTGATTTGGAGCTTGCAGCTACCTGAGGGCAGTTCTGTGTTTGGAGACTGAATTCCTGCTTTTCTTGGTGGGTGAAAAGTAGGATTTTTTTCCTCCTCCTGGCCATATTTAGAATCAATGTTAAAATATGCAATGCTACTAAACTCCTTTGGGAGGAGAGAACACCGGGCAGAGTTGGTGTTTAAAATAAATATTTTAAAGAAAATTCCTCTCAAATGAGGAGTTGTTCTGTGATTTCAGCATTCAGGTTTTGTAGGAGAGGAAGGATCTTCTGGTGATTGCCCAGGAATGGGAGACGGGTGATCTGAATTTTGTGTATGGTAAAAATAAAGACCTCCAGTATGACCTCTCACACATCACATAACTTCTCTTTACTTCAGATTTTGTAGAACAGTGGTTATGAAATATAACTAACATTTGTAAGGCTCTTTGAGACCCTCTGGGGAAGGATGCTACAGAAATGCAAAGTGATACCATAATATTAGTGCATATATTTATATAATATATGCACAGAAAATATGTTACAATAAACACACATAAAATATTATATTACACGTAAAATAACTGTTAGTATTAAGATTCCAAATGAAGCACTCAGATGTTAGGAAACGCTCCCTTGTGACTGGCATAATGATAAAATGCTTATGCTTTTAAATTACATGTGCATGTGCTATTTTTAACACCAAACCTAGTACAAAGGGGACAGATTCTTGTGTTTTCTTCTCATAGCTCAAGGTGTGAACATAAGGCTGTCCTTATTTCCTGTACACTATTCTAAAGATGGAATTACTTTTCTCATAGACTACTGTTGTAGTAAAGTGCTTCACAATTATTATGGTAGTGTAAGAGTGATGTTGTAACTATGATGGTCCAGAAAATATGTAAGAGGCAAGGATTTCTTAGGGTGATATCTTTTATTGGACCAACTGTACAGCTGGGATAGAGTTAGACAAGCTTCTGAATGCAAATCATCTGTCTTCAAGTGTGACCAGAAAAAGCCAAGCCCAGAATAGTCTATATCTCTCACAATTATTATTGATTTATGTTAACAATGCCACTATTTGCTGAGGGGAAGGTCTTATCCCAGTTTTACAGATTGGGAAGCAAAACAGAGAGATGAAGTTCAAAATGATTCCCTGATTTTGAGTGTTCAATTTCAGCTTAACTGTTCAGAGTACTTGGCACTGGCTGCATCTACATGAGACACTGTACTGTGAAGTAGCATAGTTTACTGCACAGTAAGCATGCAAGTCTATATGCACATATGCTTATTGCGCAGTAAATTTTGCTACTCATGAGTAAATTTGCTACTTGCATTTGCAGGACAACAAGTTATTGCTCAGTAGCGCACATGTAGACATCAACTGGGAGCAGATTTGCCACTAGGGGCCCAGTCTGAGCTTAGCCCCAGGGCCCTGGGGTTAGGAGTCTCTCCTGCCCACCTCTTTGGCAGCCCCACAGGCATTTTGAGCCCTGGCACACAACATCAGGGAGCCTATGGGGACTCATGGCATCTGTTGCTTCTGCTCAGGTCGCAGGCTACCTTGGCCAGCTTGCCTGCACCCTGGTGCCTCTGCCTGGCACCACAGTGCCATGTGGCTGCCAGGCCCATTCCATAGAGCCCTGCAGGGTACTAAAGGTTCCTGCCAGGTCTACTAGCACTTGGACCTAGTTTCAGGCAGCTCATGGCCACTAGGACCAGTGCCAGCTGTCTGCAGCCAACCCTAAGCAGCCTGCCGGGACTCTGCAGGTGCTGCAGGGCATCGCCTCACCATGCAGCTCCTAGTCCTGTGCTGTTCCTCTGCATTGGGTGCTGTAGGCAGCTGCCAAGGCCTGGCAGCACAGGGAAGGTCAGACGGAGGCCTGGAAAGTCATCACGGGCACCCCAGTAGTTTCATCACTGATGCCATATGCTGCCACCCAGGCCCCAACTACTCACAGGAGGAGACTGGTGACCTCACGGTGCTGTGGGGTGAGGCAGACATGCAGCGGCAGTGCGTGCAGAGTGGGAGCTCCAATGCCCAGATCTATGAGGGGCTATCAGGCTGGATACAGGAGTGTGGGCAGGACTACTTGACATGACTTGAAAAGTCAAGGCCTTGGAGGCACAGTGGGTCACCATCACTGACCACAGTTGTTGGTCAGGGTGTACCTGCAAGTCCATGCCCTTTATGCAACTGGACACCATCGTTGTGCCCCAGGACCCAGACTGCAGTCATGCTGTGTACAGCAGCATGGGCAGCCTGCCTGAGCCGCTGCTCTGGCCTGGCACCTGCGGTGATGTGTCACTGAAGAAGCCAGTGCTGCTTCCTTGGGAAGCCCACAGCCTGTCCCACTGAGCTTCTTGCCCTCAACCTCTACCAGCAGCTCAGGGAGCCTGGGCCAGCACCTGCCCTGACAGCTCTGCAGCCTCAGCCTCAGCCTCAGCCCCAGCCATGAGACACATCCAGCCCTGTCATTATTGGTTGTCATTATTGGTTGCCATCCATGGCAGTAGGTGCTTCCAGGGGCCAGGCATGTCCGGCCTGGGACCAGGGCAGGGAAGACAGGCTGCTAGGGGCCAGTATCCAGCAGCCTGCTGGCCCCTGGGGAGCGAATGGGGATGGATGGCTCAGCAGGTAGCTGCCTGGGCCCAGACCTGCCTGGGTGATTGTCCATGAACTGTGGGTTCCTGTGCATGCCCAATCCCCAATCTGAGGGTGCACAGTGCATGGGCCCCTGGTACAGAACATCTTATCTCAGAAATGTTGCAAACTCTCTCAAACTGCTTCTTTCTCTTGGCTCTGCAGGCCCTGCAGCTGCACACAGGGGAGAGGCTTTAGTTGGCATCTAGAATGTGGCCTCAGGGTCACCAATCCAGAGCAGGGACCCTGCAGATGTGCCACCTCTCCAGGAGGAGGATCCAGGATTGCACCCTCCTCCTGGACCAACTGGTGACAGCCATGAAGGACCAGCAGGTGGACGTGTGGACATGGTGGGTGGAGGGTGTTGCCTGGTGGGACAGGTGGTAGGTGGAGGATGTAGTTTGCAAGGATGCATGGGATTGGTGTGAGGGGGTGTGGGTGGACCAGGAGTTCAGGGTGCAGCTCCTGGCCTTGGAGCATAAGCACGTGGAGGCCCTGTAGGAGCAGGGCACAGTTGTGGCCAGGGCAGTGCAGGCCATGGAGGATGACCACCAGGTGCTGGACACAGTCTTAGCCCTTGCGGTCACTTTTGTGCTTCCTGCTGCCATACCCCTGACTCTAGCCCCACCTGGCCCCTGGCAGCTACCCACTGCCCAGTAGCAGGGCCCCCCATTGGCTCGGGGGGAGGTCCAGCACTATCTAACCCAGCCAGGAGCCTCTGCCCTGGCCCTCACCCTGAGCCTGTCACCACTCAGCCCCCTTGCCTGGGCCCAGGCCCGTTGCTCGCCCCAGCTTCATGCAGGTGCAGAACGAGAGCTGCCTACAGCGGAGCCAGGACCATGTACCAGCCCTGCTGGCCCCAGCCACCAGATGCCAAAGGGGGGGTTGCCCAGACTGCGGGACCAGTGGCTGCCATGGCCCTGAGCGAGTTCCCCCGCATGCCAGCCTTGCTACTGTGGGCACACTCATGGGGGAATGGCCAGTGGCCAGGGTGCTGGCTACCTGTCCCCAGGCTCCATACCCACCCCATGGACCCCTACCCCAGGAGGGCGCGCACACAAAAAAATTGTAAATAGTTTGCACAGGCAAGAGGGTGTTTTATTGTTGGTGGGTGGGGTGGGTGGTAGAGAGGCTCTATTGTTGGGGAGGGAGGGGGATCTATTTGTTGTGAGGGCAATAAAGTATTTTTCTGAGAGCTGTCTGCAGTGATTGTGGTGCTGGGGATGGGGGGTGCAGGGGTCTGTGGGCAGGGGCTACAGCTGGGGGTGCAGGAGGAAGTGGTTGGACAGCTCCTCTTGCACCCAGTGCCCTGGGCCTCAGTGGTGGGGGTGTGGCTTT
>NW_005842324.1:994616-1036335 GCF_000455745.1 Alligator sinensis
GCCTGGGGGGTGGGTGTGTGGTTTGCCCAGCGCCTCGGTGGGGGGGGGCTGCTGCTGTCATCTTCCACCCACTTCAGCTCCACCACCCACACCTCCCAGAAGAGCTCTGCCTGGCCTCACAGGTTTTATACAGCACACAGTCTATGATGATGACCCAGGGGATGTTGTCCTTGGTGAACTTGAGGCAGGCAGTGAGGGTGCACCAGCATCCCTTGAGGTGGCCAAAGATGCACTCCACCAGGGCATGGGTCCAACCCAGGCACCTGTTGAAGTGGGTCTGGTGGGAGTCCAGCTGGCTGGTGTAGGGCTGCATGAGCCAGGGGAGTACTGGGTAGGCAGAGTTCCCGATGAGGAGGGGCAATACGACTATGGTGCCCACCTGGAGGTCTGGCACTCACTGGTGCAAAGCACCCATTCTGCACAAGGGTTGGCAGGGTGGAGTTCTGGAAGACGTAGGCATTGTGAGCACTGCCTGCCCAGTTGGTTCTCACATTGGTGAAAAGGCTGGAGTGGTCAAAGATGGCCTGGAGCACAATGGAATGAAAGTCCCTCTGGCTGTAGTAGGGGCAGTCATCATGGGGCAGGTAGGTGACAGGGATGTGGGTCCTGTCCAGGGCCCCAATCCACTGGGGAAATCCCAGGGCATGGAACCACTGCCAGGGGGTTGTGCACGCAGAACACCATGTGCCCCAGCATATCCTGGAGGGCGCCACACACCTCCAGGAGGGTCTCCCCAGCAATGGCCTTACCCACACCGAAGAGGTGGCTCATGTAGTAGAGTTGGTAGGCATGGCCAGCTTCAGCTGGGCAATGGCCAGCTGGGTGTCTGTGGGGAGGGGCTGCCACATGGTGGTGTCATGCTTCTCCAGGTGCAGTCACAGCTTCTCCAGGAGATCCAGAAAGGTGGCTTTTCAGCCACTGCTCATTCCAGGTGGCCTGGATGACATGCAGCCCCCAGTCCTGGCTGGCCCGGTGGGCCCAGAGAGGGTGGGGCTAGAGGCCCAGGAGGGCATAGATGACCCCAGTGGTGGTATCTAGAAGCCTGTCATTGGTGTCCCTAGCTGGCTAGCAGGACCATGTGGCAGCCCCTCCCCACAGATGGGAGGTGCACGGCAGCAGCACCTCTGGAATGGCCCAGTGCTGCTGAGCAGGTGGTCACTGCACATGGGGGATGCCGGGCCCAGAGAGCCATGGGCCAGCTGGTGGTCAGCTTGGTGGGCCAGCAGGGTCAGTGTGGTGGCCAGCAGGAGCTTGGGGTGCTGGGCATTGCTGCCAGGAGCAGGGGTTGGAGCAGCTATAGCATTGGGAGGCAAAGACTGCAGTGAGATAGCTGCCACATGCTGTCTCTGTGCTCTGTGTGCTGCTCTTGGCCAGAAATGCAGCTGGCCAGGGAGCAGGGGGTGGGGCTGCCTTTTCAACATGGTCTCTGGCTGTGGGCAGCTGTGGCCAGAACCTCCAGTTCCCCCTGGTGGAGGTAGGGGCTCATAAGGGCCCCAGGAAATAGGAGCAGTTTGCTGCCATGAACAGCAAATCTGCCCCCACTTCCCTGCACATGTAGATGCCTGCCCGGGAGCATTTACTCATCAGTAGTTTACTCACAAGTAAACTGGTCCCACATCAAATGCACATGTAGCCACACCTACTGAGTAGTACTTTTTATGCTCAAGGTATGAATCCTATTGACTTCAGTTGCAGCTGTGAATGCTCAGCCTTTTCGCAAATTAGACCTCAGGTCATGTACAAAGAATGAAGAAAACAGTTACCGACCGCTTGTGAAAAGTCTGGCTTAACTGATTTGTCTAGAGTCCCACAGGAACACTATGGCGGAGACAAGGATAGAATCACTTCTCAGGCAGACTGAAGCATGAAACTATTCTCTCTTCCTGCAGTCACTACACACTTTCCAAATTCTGCAACCAATGAAGTAGGGCCCCTATAGACAGCAGCTTCCTTTACTTCATAACTCTGATTTGTACTGTAGAGCAAGATCATCAATACACTAAATGATCCTGTGCAAAAAATAGTAAGAGATCACACAGTGAAGGACTGTTGCATAGGTAGATTTAATTCTGGCATTTCTGAACCTTCAAGAGCTTGATTTTTCAGCGTTAATGTTCTTTTTGAATATTTTTGTATAATTTCCTAACTTTTTTTAAAAAAGGAAAAGGAAAGGAAAAAGGGAAAGGAAAAATATCCCAGGAATTCTACTATGTGGCATCATAATGATATTCACATACATTGATAACAGAGTTGAAACCTTTAGATCCACGGTACAGACCACGGCCATTTGATGGAAGAACTAATAGCAAAAGCAAGTTGCTTATCTACCACTAGGTAGATAAGCACTAAAAGGTAACGGGACACTTTGCCAATGAGCTTCAAAGGTATTTCATGACAGCAGAGGGATGGTGAGGCTCAGGAATCTCTGGCCTCTTCCAGGTTTTGGAAGGGAATATTCTCTGATGTACATTTCTGTCCCTCTTGCCTTCAAGGAAACTCCCAGTTTCCTTAACATTTTTCTGATCTCCAGTCCCAGTTTCTCCTCAGGCTGGTCATCATAATTTATTTCCCACAACCCTTCCAGGTCCGTCTCATCCTTTTTCTTTGCATTCAAACTGGGCAGCTCTCTTCTACATCATGCTTGGAACTAGCAGATGGAGGTAACTGAGAGCACAGAAAACAGTCTCTTCTCTCTCCAGGGCCATCCTGGGGGGGGAGGGGGGAGGGTGAATCAGGGTGACTGCCCCAGGCCCTGCACTTTGGGGGGCCCCACGGAGCCAAGTGGAGTGGCCATAGTGAGTCGATGCTGCCTCTTGCTTAACTTCCAGCTGCTTGGCAGCCCCCCACCGCCAAATCCACCGCAAGCATCCTTGCCCCAGGCCCCGCACCCTGCATCAGTCATCTCTGTCTCTCTCTATTCTAATCTTGGCCTCAGACCCACCATAACCTGCTACAGCCCAGAGCTGGAATTGCATGGGCTTTTCATAGAATGTAGTTGCTAACATTTAAGCCTCTACCGCACATGTGCAACTGATTTTTTCCCTGAAGACTTATAATTTGGCCAAGTTATATTAGAGCAACAAAAGTCAAATTTAATATCCATACTTCAAAGTAAACTAGGTCTTTTCAAATAAGAGGTTGCTAGAATATTTTAATATTAACAAACAATGTGCTTTTCCCCAACCTTGGTTGTTTGACAGTTGAAATGTTGTAGCTGAAATTTTCTAAATCGTTGAGCCAGAGACAAACACTTAGAATTGAAAAGTTTAATATGGTTAAAGTTTTGAAACCAAAACTGATATAATGGGAAGTGTTAGGTAACTTTAATAATAAATAGTGTGTGTAATACATATTATTTTGGTGCCTGTAATATATATTAATACTTACGTAGTATATATTATTCCTACCTGTAATATATATTGCAACTTAAATTAATTATATTCATACTATCTTTCCTTCGCTTAACTAAGAAGATATCCCAACCCAGAAACCATGTCTTAACCATAACAGAGTAAAATATATGATTCAAATAATTAATCTGATGAATCTAGCTTCTCTTCTTGCAATAACTATCTTGCTTTGTACAATTGTAAATTGTTTAAAAATATTTAAAATAATTTGATGATTGATTTATGGAAACATTGTTTGGCTCAGAAAGGATACAAGAAGTATTTACTGCAACTATGTTTCCATCTATTCATTTTTCATAAATCAGTATTTGTACTTCGTGACTGGACCTCTTTCAAGACACATGAGGCCAGATTTTCAAAATAATGCAGTATCCAAAATTATAGCTACATTATTCAATAGTGTAGCTTCCATTTAGGGACTCAAAAAAGTAGCAGTCTTGTAAAGAAATCCACATAGTAGGTGTTGAGTAGTTGTCCCATGGTGTTGTTGCTGTTTCCTGACTCTCAGACCTAGAAAGATTTTTTCCATAGAACCAGTCTGAATACATTTTGCATAAATAGTCAAAACCTTTCTCCCACTTGACTAAAGTTTGTGCAGATAAAATTTCACTTGCACTGAATGTTCACAAGAGGTGAATGCAAGGGTCAAAAATATTTACCAAATACATTTGCAGATTTTTATTTCAACTAAACTTTTGCAAATTCTTTATCAGCCCTCCACCGCTATTGTGGCTGATTAGCAGGGATCCAGGTTTTCTGTTTCCCACAGAAAAAAACATGGAATTTCCTTTTACCTGAGAAAAATGTAGATGTTTAATTTTAACAGAGAAACACATGGATTATGCTCTTCTGCAAAGTTCTCTCTGCAAGCTGGCAGAGTTCCAGCCTGCAAGGGGCTGTGGGGAGTGAGAGGAGGGAGAAGGGTCAGGCAGCGGGTGCCATGTGCATTGTACATGCACATGGCTGCCAGGTAGCCTGGAGAGCAGCTCCCACAGTAGATAAGTGTTTGCAGGGGACGTGGAATTGAGGCCCCATAGGGAGGGAGAGAGGGATTTGGGCAGGGCTGCGGCTGCAGCTGCTTCCCAGCTGGGCGATGCATGGGGCTTGGGGTCCAAGAGTGCAATGTGCCACTGCAGGGCCCCAGCAGGGAGTGGGACAGGACTGCGAGTGTCTCTTCTGGGGGGGGGGGTTGGGTTCCTCGCCACTACACACACTCCTGGGGGGGCAAGGGGGGCAAGTGCTTCTCAGATCTGTGCATGGGGTGGGTGCAGGCTTCCCGCTGTAGGCTCGGGCTACCTGCACTGCTGCCCTGCTGTTGCACTGATTGCCTGCCCAGCAAGGAGCACAAACTTGCACCACTGCCCCCACTGCTCCAGGGTGGGTAGGAGGCACGTCACCAGGGTAATGTGGAGTTGCCTCACTGGGTCCCATTCACTGGGATACAGAGGCCCTGGGGGAGGCCAATAGGTCAGGAAGCCTAATCCCTCAGTGGGCAGCCTACATCCAACCCTGCCCCACACACAGATCTGGGGGGCATGTGCAGCCAGAAAAAAATTGCAATTTTTTTTTAATTAGGTAAAACCAGGATCCCTGCTAGCCAGGCAGCAGGAAAACTGGCTATTTCCATTTTCCCTCATCTAAATGGATGTCTGGAGGACAAAGACTTGGCACAACCAGGCCTATGCTATCATTTCCCTATTCCATTGCAATCTAGCCCAGGGTGCCCAACTTCTAAATGGATGAGGCTGGTATGCCATGTGTGCTGTGCTAACAGGGGTTACATGCCACATGGGCTGCACCAGTGCTAGCTACAGGCCACAGCAACTGTTTGGGAATTGGGTGCCACAAATTAACCCCTCAAGCCCACAAATTTATACCTGTAGCCTATGGGCTGCCAGTTGGATGTCAAGGGAATGTCACTGAAGAAAGAGAGATATAGCAAGAGTACTGGCTGTCAGAATGGACTTACGAAGGCTACTGGAGCCGAGTATGAGTGAGGGTTCTGTAACTTACACTAAATGCCAGATTGGCCTTGTGATCAATTAAGAAATAGAAAAAAAGTGGCATAGTAACTTTTTTCTCTCCTGCTTTCCCTCAATGCTTGTCTGACTGTTACAGCAAGTCTAGCTCAGCCAGACTCAAGGATCTGGCCCAACATCTGAGCATATCCCTCAGTTGCTTAAAACAGATGTAATTTTAGTTTAGATGTCTCTTGCATTATATGGTATCTTCCCTATAATTTAAAATATTTCCTTCTGTCATGACCCAAAAGGCATGATTGTGTGTGTGCTTCGGCACCAGAATTATCCCCGCCAAGTTGCAGAGCATTGCATGGGAGAGTTTCCTGTAGCAGAGGAAACCCCGGTGCAGGGATGAGTTTCCCGCCTTTTCTGCAGCTTCTTTTGCAGAGTGCATTGCTCATGTTGCAAGAGGAATGCACGGTGCAAAAAGGTTCCCGCCACCGGTATGCAAATTCGTTCCCCATGATTGGCTAGTGCTAAATTATTTGCACGTGGTGGCTAACGATTGGCTTGTTAGCCATATAAAAGGCTTGAGCGGTTTCCGCCCAAGCCGAAGAGGACTCCATATCCATCTTGTGGGGACTCTGGGTACACGGCAGGGTAATAGAAACCCTGTGTGAGATCCAGAGGAGCGTGGCGGCCTGATCCACCGCCCACCTCTTCCCGTCTTCGAGCGCGACTTTTATAAGACGTATTACGATTCCTATTTTGGTGGCTCGTTCACCCAGAGCATCCGGAGCTCTGCACTGTGGAGCCTAGCAACCTCCACAAAACCGTCTGTGTTGTCTGTCTGTAACTGCAACTCAATCAAGTTTTCCAGCCTACACCACTGCCATCTCGGTGTAAGTAAACAATCTTTAAACTACCGATACGCGTCTGTGCCTAATTCCAGCTTGACGGCCTTCCCTCTCCAACCCGGCGTGCCCGGGCTGCTGGCCACAGCCCGCGTGCAGCACGAAAAAGGGCTCGGGTCGCTCCCGGGCCGCACACCTTCAAGGAAAAAAGAAACTCAGAAGTGCCTAGCCTGGTTAGTATAGTAACATAGGAATTGCAATATCAGATCAGGTTTGTGGTCCATGTAGTCCAATCCCCAACCACAGATTTCAGACCACAGAAACCAGATACCCCAGAGGAATAACCTGCTTGAGGGAAAATTATTTCGATTGCCTTCAGTCACTGACTGCACCTTGAAGCATGAAGGTCCTTTTACGTCATTTTTTTTTAAATCTAATCTATTGAAACTGAGGATGTTTTTATTGACCATATGAATATCAAATACTTGTTTTTAGTTCTTTTCAGATCTTGACCTCCAGATGAATCAGGAAAGCTTGCTGAACTCTGAAGAGTAAAGATTCCTGTAAAATAACAGAATAAAATACAGTGTCAGGGTAGAAAGGAGATACATTTGGTACAGGGGCAGCTGTGACCAACACAGGAAGCTGATATTTTCTGTCTTCACAGTGATTCAGACCTTTGGTATCCAAGGCTGTGTGTAGATTAAATGAGGGTCATGTGTGCCCAACACTTTAAAGTGGGTTAAATGCTTGTACTGCTTTAATGGTGTTGTGTTTGCACATGTCAGCAGCATATTGCACAGTAATTCCAGTCGCTGTAGCAAATTTGGCGGTGTAATGCACCTTAAATGACTTGGGGTGCAGCTGCAGAGTGAAGCACTGGGCTCCATGCAGCTCAGGGGCTCTGCAGGAAGCCCATGCAGGCAGCGTGGCAGCAGCCCAGGAAGGCAGACTCCACCCAAGAGAAGTGGCATGCCTCATCTTTTTTTCCCTTTGGAGCCTACCTGCTTGCCTGAGCTGTGTAGGAGTCCAGTGCTTCCCTCCGTGGCTATGGTGCCCCCCAGGACCGCCTGAGCTGGGTGCCTGTGGGTGGGTGCCGCCTGTGGGGGTGGGTGCCGCAGCCATGGAGGGAGGCACCAGCCCCAGCACAGGGACCCAGACCAGCTTGCCCTCCCAGCTCCTCCCCACCGCCAGACAGGCAGGTAAGCTTGGGTGTGTGCACGACACAAGGGTTTAAGGGGCCCTAAATTGAAGTGTGTTTTTTAAAATCGATCGCTTTAGTTTAGGGCCCCTGTTTCATCTACACATGCCTCAAGGTGCTATTTAAGTAAACATAATACATTTTTGTACTTCTCTGGCTGTTTCCAAGCATTAGTTAAGCCTTACTTCCCTCTTGCCCTGTAAGGAAATATTGCCCTCATTCCCAGAGAGGGAAACTGAGGAATATAGAGGATGTGGGAGGTTATACAGGAAGTTGGTGAGATAGCAGACAACAGAACACAGGTCTGATTCACATTTCCATACTTACCCACAAGATCATTCTCCTTGTTGAGGGGAAGTAGTCAGAGCTTAGAGAACATTAGAAGGTAAATCAGGGAGTCTAAATTGAAAGAAAAGGAAACATCTAGTGAAGAAGTTTGATAACCCTATGAACCTCATGATAATAAGCTTAATATCTTCTCCCTGCAGTTGTAGCTAAAAAACAGGGATCATCAGCCTGAATCCAAATTACATTAATACTTAGTTTTCTGCCCAGAGGACATTTCCCCTCATCTTTTCAAGGGTTTTTTTGTTTGTTTGTTTGTTTTTAATCTTTGATTGGCTCCTTTAAGTCACTTTTTTGTCCTGGCTTCAAATGCTGTATTATGGAGAAGCCCATTCCCAAAGTTGTCTGGGGATAAATTCAACTTTTGCCTTAGTGCAGGGGTAGACAATTATATAGGCCAGTGGGTCACATAGGGAGTTTTGTTGAGGTGTCGTGGGCCAGGTCAGCACCCCCTCCCCCTGCAACAACTCACCAAAACTCCCTATGCGAGATGGGGCCACAGGCAGATTGGGACCAGTGTTCAGGAGTGGGAGGAGTGAGTAAGGCCATGATCATAAGACAGGGTTGTGAGGTGGGGACAGTGGCGGGGTAGGGCATTGGGCTTAGGGCAGAGCCATGATCTGCTGCTTGCATATTCTGTGACAGGTGGGGGTTCCACAGGTAGGGGCATGCAGGGAACAGATTGCAGCTCTGCCCTGGCCTAGCCACACGCTGTCATCACCCCAAGATCCCAGAGTCTCAGTGAAGACTGGCTGGGAGCCACGTGTGCAGTGTTCTCTGATCATGTCCGCCCAGCAGAGCATGCTCCCCATTCAGTTCCCAAACTGTCTCCATGGAGACCCTGGCATCTTGGGGCACTAGTAGTGTGGGGCTGGGCAGAGTTCCCATTTTGTGGGCAGGGGCATGTGCTGAGTGCATTGTGGGTTTGCCCAGCCCTGCATTGTCACCACCCCAAGATCCTGGGGTCTCCTTGGTCCTGCCCATCCCACTCCCAAACAGTGCTTCCCACCAGCCCGTGACCCTAACCTAACTGCCCAGCTGAGCATCCAACCCACATGGGTCCCAATCCTGGTATTGGATGCGGGGTTGTTGAGCCCCAGCTCAAGTCTGGGATCATGCCCAGTATGCAAAGGCCAATAAAGATACCAGGGGTGAAAGTACAAAGAAGGTTTATTGCTAGTAATAAAAGGTGCGAGTGGAATAATTTCACGTAACAAGCACACAGATCACTATTTCTAAGCATCTTTTATACAGGAGTTTTTGAACCTTCATAAGCATCCTTGTTTGCTAATTGGTTATAAAGGAGTGATGCAAGGAGTTCTTCACTGAGCATGTCTCTATACCTGTGTTTTAGCCATGTATCTCATTTACATACATGTGTGTTTCATTAGCATACTTTTTCCCCACCTAGGGGCATGATTTTTAGTATTTTAATGAGCCCTTTAACCCAGTACTTAGCTTCTTGCTTTTGTTTTCAAGCCCCCTTTATCTAGGACTGTCTCCTCCTTATCATCGCAGATGGGCATTCGTCTCATAACATTCTCTTCTGCTTCGTCTCCGGGTAGTGCTTTCTAGGTCACTCCTTACAGGGTGAATGGGCTGGGTTGCCCAGGCACTGGGGCTGGGTTTGGCAGCAGCAGCAGCCAGAAGGAGCTGCTGCCACATCTGGAGCTGCCTGGAAATGGATTCCAGCAGCTGCATTGCCTGATCTCCACTGCATGCTGGGCATGCACCACGACCTGGGCTGTCCTCCTTCATGGGTTGGAGAGACTGGGCAAAATTGTTGTGTGGACCAAATCTGGCCCATGGGCCATGTTTTGCCCACCCCTGCCTTAAGTGGGTAGAACTTCTGCTAACTTCAGTGACAATTGCATCTGTTTAAAAAGGGGCTGAATTTGGTCTGAATGGGTGCTGATACACATGCATGGCAGGCATTTCCAAAGGCAATTTCTGTCATTTCAAAAATGTTCTAAATTTACCCTATCTTAAATTATGGTCTCAGGGCACAGGGTCCTGCAGGATGGCCGTGATCTCCCTAAGGCCCCCTTACCGTGCCAAGTTGGCCCAATGGGCACCCTTGATTCTCACCTGCCATGTCTTTGATGGTAAACATATAATAGGGAGGCTGCCTTTATGTCGTCTTGGACACGGTTTTATTGTACTCTCTGACCCCGTGGACTCCTGTTCTGCAATGGGTGTTTCAGGGCACCCTAGCCTTATGGGCTATGTGTAGCTCCAACCACCCCCTCACGATGCCCCAAACCTCGCAGATGGAACTGACGTTGTTTGGTCTGTGCCTTGTTATAATTTGGCCCCCTAGCGCTCAGGCTCTCTGCAGCCCTGTCTTGCACTGCACCTTCACTGGTGCTCGGGCTCTCCCGAGCCCTTCAAAGTGCTGCACCTTCACTGGCACCGGGGTTGGTGCACCCCAAATACTGCACCCTCTCTGGCACCAGGGTCCCCACACTGCTGTGGGTCCCCTATGAGCCCTCTGCCGTCCCCTAATAGCCTCACCCAAACCACCAGTCTTAAACAGCAAACAAAACACAAGCCCCTGGGCTATAACATAAATTCAAGCTGCCCAGCTATAACTTCATTCAAGCCACACCAGGAGTGCTCCATCCCTCACCAGTATCAGAGGCTGTACCTGCAGTCAAGCCTCACCCCTTTGGTTGCTCTGGGAGAGCTCCTTCCTCTTGGCTGCTGGCAGGGGACTGCCATCTTGGCCTCAGGCCTGGGGGTTATATGTGAGCCAGGGCCTGCCCCCTCCGGGCAGCTGACCACAGGCAGGGGTGGGCCACTAGCTCACTCTGGTTGCCCTGGTAACCAGCAGCTGGGGCACCTCACTCACTGCTAGGGCTATTTCCCTAGCAGTTTCCACTCTTTATAGGTAAAGTGCTCTGCGACATGTGGCTTTAGAATGCTTTAAATGGTGAAAATCATCATGTGTATAGGCACCTGATGGATTTGGTTTTAAATAGTGCTTGATCAAGGAATATCCCAAGTATCGTTATCTGCTTAGGACAGACCAGTAAAGAAGTTATGCAAAGGGCAAAAGACTGAGGCAAGTACATAATTCTGTCTTGAAGAGGTGCACATAGCTTGGTTTGGTATAAGAGGAGATAAGGTTGAGGCGAACCTTGTTTTTTAATTAAGTCTATCACAGTTAATGAGCAACAAAATACCACAAAGTTGGAACAGAATGTAATTATGTTAGGTTGTGTAAGGCTAAGTGGTGTAATGAGCTGGCAAACTAGCTGTTACTCAAGCTCCAATTTAAAATGAGGTTAATGGAGATACATTCTTTACTGTTGCCAAGGCACTGATTGACTTGGCAGCATGTGCCAAGGAGGGACTCCAGGGTAGAAAGGGTGAGCCACAGGTTGAAACTCTCCTCCCAGTATCTGGCTGAATTCAAGACAGGGCTTTCAGCTTATTCCTCTAATATGCTGCAGTTGTAAAAGAAATTGCAAGTGATACTCTGTCCTCTGGCACATATCACATTTATGGTGTAATCAACATGTTAATCAAACCATCAGTAGTAACAATGCTGCTCATGCAGCTGGTTTATGGCACCACAAAGTGGCAAACCAGCCACAAAGATATTCCACAAAATATATGGAACATCTTTGTGGCTTGTCTGAAAAGTGCCATAAATAGAAACTTCTCTGGATGATCAGTTGATTGTCAACATTGGCATTGGGATGGGGGTCATCACTAGAGCCAAGACAGCCCTAGTTCCAATGCCAAAAATGGCCTGCTCTGGGAATAGTTTGCAAGACTCCTTTATGAGAGGAGAGATATTCCCCACCAGAAACTTGGAAACCAGATCCCTCTGGACCTGGACCCCAGTCCTGCAGGGGCTGCAAAGCAAGGCACTTGAAAACACCCTGCAGTTTAAAAGGAAGACACTTTAGACATCCTGGTGTAGCAGGACACTAAGGTGCCTGCTACTTGTAGAACCGGAATAAATATTCAGGTGCCGGTTGCTAGGGTAACCAGAGGGAGCTAGTGACCCACACCTGGCTGGTCAGATGACCGGAAGGGGCAGGGCCTGGCTCCTATATAAACTCCAGGGCTGGGACCAGGTGGGGAGTTCTCTGCTGGCTGTCAAGGGGGAAAGGAGTGCTGCCGGAGTGAGTATAGAGAAGAAGCCTGAATATCCAAGCAGCTCAAGATGATGAGAGATGGAGCACCCCTGGTGTGATGGGAAGAATGTTAGAGCCAGAGGGCTGAGATTTAGGTTATAGCCTAGGGGCTTATGCTTTGTGTTTGCTGTTTGTAACTGGTAGTTTGGGTGAGGCTATTAGGGGTTGGAAGAGGCCTCATAAGGGGACTTACGGTAGTATGAGGACCCCAGCCCCAGAGAAGGGGGCAGCACTGTGAGAGGTCCCAGAGAAGGGGGCAGCACTGTGAGAGGTCCCAGAGAAGGGGACAATGACTGCCATAAGTCGGAAAGGGTAGGATTGGGAGTGTGCCGACCCCGAGCGCTAAAAGGAGCGCAGCAGCGGGAGTGGGCTGACCCTGAATGCCTGGTAAGGCAAAACGAGAAAAGGTCATGTGGAACCTGAATGTCCAGGGAGGATTAAAGATTGAATCCCACTGTGCCATTAAGCAAACTTATGCTAGCTCCCTGTCTTTTGGAGTAAGACAATCAAACCCATTTCATTTACCTCTTTGGACTCGGACATATTATCTTTTAGGACCTGATTCTGCAGCTTCTCCCTTGAATAATACAAGAGTCCTCCTTCTGATGTCCTGAAGTTTTATTTGAAAGTATGAGCTGCAGAACTGAGCCTTCCCTTTTTAAACTCAGAGTGTTACATCTTTTGGGGCCATACATTGGTTGCCAAATGTATACTTTTAACAGGGAGTATCACTGCTTCTGAACTTCTTTAACTTTCTGAGAAATAATAAAAGCTCTGGAGCTACCCGTCTATTTTCCATCCTTTGCATAACTGACAAAGATGGGTTTTGCAGAGGCAAACCAGAGTTTATTTGCTTTTGAGAAGCTCTGTTACCTTTCTTTCACTTCAAAGTTTCAAATATTTCACAAGCCTGTGAGAGTCTGCATGCTGCTGGCTTCAAATCCAGGCTCTAAAAATCTCATAAAAAATGGAAATATCCATCTTTATTCAATCTTCTCAGGAAATCTGTGCAAAGCCTTTTGTAACTGAAAAGGTATTGTGGCTTTCTTAAGGCACTGTGGGAAACAATTTCACATTTTTTAAAGATACTAAGAAAGTCACCTTATGAGATTTAAAATAAGAGCATTTGGGGGATTTTGTGACTCTCTCAAATGTATAGGCATAATTTATGTCAGTACCTGTGTTTTAATACCGAACCCTTCATTCCTTAACCATTCAGTGCATTTTTAATGGTTATGTAACTTTACTCCAAAACTTGTTAATTAAAGAAAATTCACCAGAAATGCTTCCATTATACATGATTGGAAATCTTCAAGAGGGGACTGGACGGTCACCTTGTTGGGGTCACTTGACCCCAGTTGTCTTTCCTACTTGATGCAGGGGGCTGGGCCTGATGATCTTCCAAGGTCCCATTCCAGCCTTAGAATCTATGAATCTTATAGCTAGAGTATGATTTTTTGCTCCTTGTTTTGTCCTTTACTTGCACTGTAAAAAAAAAAAGTGGGACAAAGTGCTACAAAACCAAAATGGTAACACCTTACAGTTTTTTGGCATTCATTCTGCATTGGTGGAAATGTCTGCACAAGTGTAAGGTGATGGTAAAACCAGAACCATGTATTATATCTATTGCAAACTGGCAATAATAATAATATATAATCACATATGGCTAGATGATATGTAATGCTACGCACAGTTGTGTCATAATGATAATAACATAAGTGCCACAAACATTTAGATAATCAAAAAGCAAGAGATTACTACAAGAGGCAAAAATTATATTATAGTCTTGGTATTACAGATAGCCTTGTATTATGTTTTAACTATAGTTGAATAATAGGGGTGTGTGTAGCAGGGCATATTCAATTCAGATTCGGATTTGACCTAATTCAGGGGACAGTGATTCGATTTGCTGATTTGGATCACTGTCCCGATTCAATTAGGCTGAATCTGAATCTGAAGATTTGATTCTGATTTGGAGTATTTGGCCATAGACATGGCTTTCTTGCCCTGTGGAGTCGGGCCAACTCTCAGGATCTCAATATTGTGCTGTTAGACAGGAGGGTGTGACACAATTGCACATATACAAACACACACATCAATTAGGTGTGCGCACGCATGCGCACACACTACCAGCTCAGGCACATACACATCCAAACCAACCTAGGCACATGCATACCTATCAGCAATTCAAGCACATACACACTACACACTAAAAATTAGACAAAAATCAATTGTCAATACCCCCACACTCAGTACACATACACAGATCACTAATTGGCATATCATGCACATAATGAGATATATACACTCACCAGTTCACACACATACAACCCACCTACACATAGGTAAGTTTCCATCTTGGATGGTATGGTATGCATGTGTGTGCTTGGGATATCTGGGGGAAGATTAAGGTGAAAGAGAGTAAAAGTGCAGGGAGTGAAAGCTGCTAGAACCAGGACTAGAACCAGTGGACTAGAGAGAAGCTGGCTGAGGAACTGAGGCTTGGGTTTATTTAAGATCAAGTGGCCCCAGGATTACTCCAGGTCACTGGTGCATGGTGGGAAAAAAGCCTAGTGGCAAGGAGGAGACAGCCAGGAAAGAGAGAGAGAGAGAGAGAGAAACCTGGGAGCTTGAAGCTGGAAACTGAGGCAGACAGCTGAGATTTTGGTGGGCGGGGGCAGATAAGTGGTGGCAAGGAGGAGACAGCCAGGAAAGAAAATGAGGCAGCAAGGAGAGGGAGAAATGAGACAGAAGTTAGAGGGGTGAGGAGCAGAGATTGGACCAAGGCTGAACCATAGTAAAGCAAAACCCAACTCAGGGGTCCAAATAACAGGTTTATTAAACAGACAACACACTACACAACCCCATGAAGTTATTGGTTCACACATACACAAGCACTCACAATAGCAGCAGGAGAAAGAGACTCAGTGGAAGGGCTAGAGTCCAGGTAGGGAAGAGAAACAGAGTCCAAGTCCTTGGTTGAAGAGAGGGTGGGGGATGATAGCTACCTATCCATGCTGGAAAGGGGTCTTTGTCCAGCAGGTGTTGTCCAGAGGGGGTGGTCAATGGCAGGGCCTCTGGGTGGATAGGTGGTGTGGCATGATGCTGGTCCAGATGGAAAGGGTGTCCCAAGGAGTCAATCTTCGCTACCCCTTTTATAGGGCAGACTACCTCTGATCTCCCATGGGGAGGGGCTGTCCAGGCAAGATCAGTCCTGTTCCAGAGGGCTCTAAGTGTTCTTACTGAGCATGTGCAGCCTGGCACAATGGTGGGTTGCCTCATCTTTTGTGTCTTGAATGCTGAGGGTGGCTCTAAGGGCTGGGTCATTGGTCCAGGTATTGGTGTTGATGGTTCAGTCATTCAGAGGGAGCTATTTTTAGACCTACTGCCATTGTCTCTCAAGCACTCTCATTCATCCCCATTCATTCAGGAACCAAGTTACATAGGAGGGGTAGGTATGAGTCATGGGTTACAAAACCAGGCAAGGGGATAAGATGGAGGCTTGACATTACAAGATGGAAACCTGACATGACTTATGCTAACTTACATATATAGGCCTAAAACAGTAATCACACAATATAAAAAAAATCAATACAAAACATAATAATTATCACTTATAAAACAGTGGATATCTATATCCACTTATAAAACAGTGGATATCTATGTCAAAATACCAGGGCACTTATTTGCAAAGAGGGGAGAGAAAAATAAAACCTACTACCTAAAATAAAATGTTAAAGCTTATTCTACATCTTAGCTTACTTATACTTATCTATAGGGAATAGAGAGGGAGAGAAAAAGTCAAAAATGGTTGGAGAAGGGGAGGGAATGCATTTTAAAAGAAAAAAAAGAAAAACTGGGAGTTTTGCTATAGCTTTATATGATTTTTCTACATACCTTGAGGTACCAGGCATGGCTCATGAATGCTGAGATGGTGGGGCAGATGGAGCATCCCACAGGAGCACAGGGGGCCCTGCATGCTCGGCAGATGACCCGGAAATGGACTGGAAATGGTTTAGTAGTTGGCCATGGAGGGACTCTGGGTGCCCCCCTGGACCCAGGAGGTACTACTCACTGAGCTGGGAGGTGGTGAGGGGTCTCCCACGCGCTCTGTGGAGGACCTGGAAGTGGACTGGATGCGCTTTTGGTCCATTTTTGGGTCTGCTGCCAAGCGTGCTGCGGACCCCCGCTCCCTCCCACACTCCTGTGGGACCTTCCGTCTGCCCCACCATCTCAGCATTCATGAGCCGTCTGGTACCTTAAGGTATGTAGAAAAAAACATATAAAGCTGTATCTATGTCCGAATCATCGAATCTCTCTGAATCTCTCCGAATCAAATTGAAGGCTTCTGATTCGATTCAGAGAGATTAATGGGTCTCCTGATTCAATTCAGATTCAGAGCTTCGGTTGCCAAATTGGGCCAAATCAAATCAGCAACTGAAGCTTTGCACAGCCCTATTGAATAATGCTTCTGACACTATGGCACATGGACCTGCAACTAATTTTATGTTCACTGAGGCATCCTATGACAGACTTTCAGATGCTGCTTACTTAAGCTAGATCTGACTAGTGATCTAATGGTGAAAGCTCTGCATTTTCTCTTCTTCTTGATGTCATTTACCAATAGACATTTTATTTTATTCTATCTAAATTCTTGTACCACACCCATTGCTGTGGGACCTGAATGCTTTCCAAGACCACACTAAGTAACATGATTAGGATTTTTTGTGGGGATATATGATATGCTATGTGTTTTTACCAGAAAAGGCAGGTCAAAGATATTGTGAGGTTTGCAGTGATTCTCCGATTCTGTGACGATTTAATTTAACAGTTTTGGAGCTGCTTCCAAGAAAACTCTGTCTCCTGCACAAGAGATTTACCCTTGCTTTAAATAGTTCCATTTTGCAAATGTAGCAAGGTTGTCAAACCTGGTCCTTGCCCTAGATCCAGGTAATCTTTTAAATATTCTGGTCCCAGTTTGTTGAGTGACTTCAAGATGGCTGGAACTCAGATTTTGATTTTTATAATATACGGAGAGCCAGAATAATAAACAAAAGTCAGGTTTGATCAAATCACATTGATGACAGGATGCAAGGCTGTATTATGATATTCATAGCAGGTTTCCTTAAACTTGATAGTTTCTTTCTTAGCTGACAATGTTGTTATAGAGCAGCATATATATAGTTCTCATGTATACCCCCTCACGAACATAATTTAGCCAAACATTTAATGACCTGCATTAGTTTGTTCCAAGGTCAGTCCTCAGTAACACCTTTACAATCTCATTGATTTCCAGAAGTTTAATACAGGTCAGATATTGGCCTTGTATATTTGTTTTGCAATGTCTCCCTTATGACATAGTTGAATGATGCCAAGCATTTGGGCTTTTGCTAAACATCAGTCCATTTTTAAACAATATTGAATTCTTATTTAGTTCTTATGAGATTAGTCAGTTCTATTTTATGAGTAATTTCATGGGTATAAATGCCTGGCTTGACTCATTCATAGTGTATCAGGGTGTTCAAAGGATGGGTTATAGGTGGTATAAAGGTCAGTAGAAATATGGTCCCATCTAAGAATAATTATGCAGTGATATAGGAGGCACATACATTGAAAAAAAAGTTAGACACTTGTGAGAGAGGAAAGTTATTGCATGTAGTTACATCTGGTACAGCTAGATAGGAGCTGGCCTGTGCAAAGAGGCAAGTATTGGCTGAGGATTCAGATTCAGCCAATTTGGAGGGACAGTGATTCAATTTGGAGATTCAAATAACTGTCCAGATTCGATTCAGCTGAATTGGAATTGAAGATTCGGCCATAAACTAAACAGGCAGCGGTCCTCGACACTGGACACAGCTGCCTCCAGCTGGTAAATCTGTTGTGGTGGGCAGAGGGGGGATAGAAGGGGTGTGGTGGGCAGATCAGTGCCCCCACAGTGAGGGAGGGATTGGGGCTGGGGCTGGGAGCTGGGACAAGCTGCTCAGCCGGGGTGGGGGGCGCGGGACTTGGGGGGGTGCAGGATGCGGGTGCAGCAGTGCTTGGAGCAGGGGCTGTGCCTTACTGCCAATTACCCAGCTGGGGTGGGGGAGGTGCTATGCAGGCACGGCTTGCTCTGGGCAGAAGCGGGCAAGCAGCAGCAAGGCTTAGCCCCTGCTCCCAGAGCTGCTCTGCCCACAATCCATGCCCCCCACCCCAGCTGGGGCAGTGGTAGCCTGCTGCTTGACCCACCGGTGTGGGGGCGGGATGCGGTTATTGCCGCCGCTTGCCCAGCCAGGACGGGGGGGCATGGGATGCAGGCACTACTGCCACTTGCCCAGCCGGGGGTGGGCACAGGATGAGGACATAGTGTTGGGAGTGGGGGCTATGCCCTGCTGCCCCTTGCCCAGCTGGGGCAGCGGGGGTGAAGGCACAATGCAGGCTCAGCTCACTTCAGGTGGAAGAAGGCACGTGGCAGCAGGCCATAGCTCCTGCTCCCAGCACTGCTGTGCCCGCATCCCACACTTCCCCGCCCCAGCTGGGCAAGCAGTGACCACACCTGCATCCTACACCCCCTCTGCCCCGGCTGGGCAAGTGGAAGCTGTGCCAACATCCTGCGCCCCCCTCCCCCCCGCTCCCTTCCCTGAGTCCCATGCCCCCCGCCCTGGCTGGGCAGCTTGTCCCAGCCCCAATCCCTCCTTTGCTGTGGGGGCGTTGATCTGCCCCACCCATGCCCCTTCCCTCCTCCCTCCACCCACCACAACAGACTTACCAGCTGGAGGCAGCTATGTTCAGCGTCAAGGACTGCTGCCTGTTTAGTCTATGGCCAAATTTCTGAAATGGTGCTGAATCTTTTCTGAATCAATTCGGAGGCTTCCAATTCGATTCGGGCCTCTTAATTGGTCTCCCGATTTGATTTGATTCCGATTCAGAGATATAGCCACCGAATTGGGCCAAATCTCCTCTGAATCAAATTGGCTACCGAAGCTTCACACAGCCCTAATAGGAGCATATAGTTTTAGGAAATTAGATATACATCTGTGATATGGCCATCTTTTCTTGGTGGATGAGATATGTAAAAATTGCAGACAAAACAACATTAAGTAATTTAGATACAAGCACCAGTGTTGTAACAACTACTACGTTTCAGTTCTTTCTTGCTGTGGCTTGGAATTTGGAAATATATATAATAGAATGTGTCATATAAGTTGCAAAAGTGGCTTTCCCAGGTTAGTTACTTTTCATTTCAGTTTAAGGGGACCAGGAAAATTAAGAGGAAATATATCTCTGACTTGACACCAGAGAGAGCAACATAATGCTTCCTCCTCACTCTGTAGCATTCTTTATCTGAACTAAAACATAACAGCTGCCTCACAGCTGCCCTTGCAGGGGGGAGGGATATTCTTTTACAATTAAAGATTCAATACAGAGTACAGCAGAATGATGGCATCCTCTTTCAGCGTTATACATATCTACTTGCCCCTACCACGCAGGTGTGTTTCTTTTTCATGTTTTCCTACTTTTCCTTGCCTAGACTGGCTTCCTGAAGCTTTGTTTTCTCTTGTGTCTTTGTCTTTGTTTTGTCATTAGGAGCCTGTTACCTCTTCAGTAGATTATTTGTTTTTCTTCATAAAGTCCTAACTCATTTTGTATTACTTGAAAGAGTTTGATGGATTTGAATTCATGCATATGTAGCAGAAGTCCATGAACTGACCTGTTTTTGAGACATAGAGGGAACTTGTATACACGACTTCTGTGCTGTGTCCAGGAATGATTCTGAGAAGTGTTTCCTACTCACTCCTACTTTCCACATGCCAAATCTTAAAAAAGAAGTGACTTAGCTGCCTTAGCTCAGCCCCGAATACAATTGTTAGCACCACTCTTTAGCCCTTTGTTTCAGGTGTTGCTTATGGCATGTGATCAGAGCCACTTTAAGGCGGCTCCATTGCTTCGTTTCTTGGGGTGTGTGTGTGTAAAGGGCATGGATTTCAGCAATGCTATTAAGCTTAGCAGGGTAGGCAAGCTCAAACTGCTTCATCCAATAGTATAGGTCACCTTAGCTATTTTGTGACTGTGCCACCACATAGAACAACAAGGCTCTCTGCCTGTGTCCGTAGATGTAAATCACTGAGTGGTACAGAATGGAGGTTGTTGTTTATTATTTTATATTATACTATTATCCAGAGCTCCTAGATCTTGAAGCACCATTGTGCTAGGCTCTATACTAATGCCAAACAAGAAGATAGCTCCTGTCCAAAAATGTCTTAAACTAGATGTAAAAGACAAGACAACAAGTAAGCACAGCAAACAAATAGTGAACACAAGCAAATGTTTATATAATGAAGTCACTGCAATGCCTTGTTAACTTTTATTGGTCTGTGCCTTTTCACTGCAGCATCCATCTTTTGATTTCTCTCCATCTCAACCCTTCTGAATTTCGACTTACTTTATACCTCAGTTGTAGAATCAAGATCACTAAGCTTAGCAATGCATATAATGCTGGAAAGAAAACACATATTTCCAAAAAAGCAGAAATGAATATTCTTCAGTACAATGTTGATTATTTAAGGTCCAATTAACAGAAATACATGATCAACTATAAGAAGCCAAGTCCATGAACAGTGATGTGATCCACTCAGCCTACACATTATTTCTCCAGAAGGTTTTAAATGTCTTCAGTGTATTTTGGTCAAGAGTTTGTAGAGTTGGACAACATTACTGATAGTCCTATAGAGGTATTGAAAATAAGCTTCCAAAGAACATCCTACTGTATGAATGTAATTGTATGTGCATTTGCTTGACTTGTTCTCACATAATCCATTAACATCTTCATAAATAAAAAAGGTTGAATCAGCCCTACTAATAGAAATTCCTTTCCGGCTGTTGTTTCCACAAAAAATCAACCACTTTGTTGCCAAGGAGTACGTTTCTTTGTTTTACAGGGCACTTGGTGAATTTGTTGTTCTTGTGCAAGTAAAGGTTTAATAGCAGCAGTTAAAAAGAGACATTATTCAGTCAGAACCTGGGCTTAGCCACTAAACTTTGGTTTGTTTCTATTATCTCACTATGAAATTTATTGCACAAAGCAGGAAGGAGTGAGAGAAAGAAAAGGGTGCCATAACACCTTGGGAGAAAAAATAAAAAATACAAATACAAAATGGCTGACCCCTGGCTGGATGGCAGCACCACAGGAAAGGACCTGGGAGTCTTGGTAGATCACAGACTTCATGATGAGTCTGCACTGCAGTGTGATGCAGACACACAAAAAGATGAATGTGGTTTTGGGATGCATCAATAGAAGCATTAGGTGAGAGACATGGGAGATGTCAATGCCCCTCGACTTGGCACTGGTTAGACCTCATTTAGAATACTGTGGGCACATCTACGTGTGTCACTATGGTGACATTGTTACTGTGCCATCATTTAGTACTTCCTTCTGGAAGTATTAAAATATAGCACAGTAACACCCCATACTGCATCATGTGCACCATGCATAGTTATTTTTAGGCACTACGTCACCGTAGCAATGCGCTATAATGGGGGAGTGTATCACTATGGCGCTGTAGCTGCAACATCACAGTTTGTGACTGCTGACACTATGTCGCCATAGCATGTTGCTACGGTGATATAGCTTCATGTATAGATGTGCCCACCATGTAGTTTTGGGATCCACATTTTAAAAGGGATGTGGAGAAGTTATAGAGGGTCCAGAGGCAGGTGACCAAAAATGATAAAAAGCTTGGAAGACAAGCTATATGAGGAGAGGTTGAAAGAAATAGGTATGTTCAGCTTGCAGCAAAGGCACTCGAGGGCTGCCATAAAGAAGAGGGTATACACCTTTTCTCACTTGCTGCCGGGTACGGTGTTATATCTTGTGTTATGTCAGGGCTGACTGTAATTTTGCTCAGAAGTTAGACAATGGACAACAGAGCTGTGTAGGATGATGTGGATAGGAATAATCCTGCTCAGGCAGACAACTGGACTACATGACCTCTAGATGTCCCTTCCAGCCCTATTTTTTTTTATGATTCTATGAAATGTATGTATTCGGACCACAGACACAATTATATAATAATTCACAAGTAGAGTACACCATGATTAAAATGCTTCTGCTTAGAGTTCCTGACCCCTGAGCTAAAGAAGAAGTTTAGCTGGTAATGCCAATGGTAGGTCCTTCATCCTCTCTGTAAGATAATCACTAAGACTGCTTGCAGACAGGGGACAAAAAAATTTGCTTTAGTTTAAACTTGGCTTGCTCCCACGCTGAAACCAACGCATGCCCGGAAAAGGCAGCCCCAGCCTACAGCGGCAGCCTGCTATTGTCCCATGCACAGATCCAGGGGCATGTGCCCCCTGGGAAGAGCCCGACACAGCCCCCTAGCCTGCAGCCCTCCCAGGGGGCACAGAGCAGCAAGAGGCATCCCCCCCCCCCCCGCCAGTTCTTCCCACCCCCCGCCAGTTCATCCTACAGCTGGCGCCCGCCACTCCCGGGGCCACTGCATCAGGGGCTAGGGTGAGCGTGGACAAGCTGCACTGTGCTCCATACCACCCAGGGCTCTGCTTGTCTGCACTCACCCCAGCCCTTGCTGTAGTGGCCCCAGGAGCAGCCGACACCAGCTGCCTGCACCACAGCATGCTGCATCCCAGGAGCTGGGGTGAGTGGGGACAGGTGGAGCATGGTGCAGCTCAGTAGCTGCAGGCAGCTAGTGCTGGCCACTCCCAGGGCCACTGCAGCAGGGGCTGGGGAGAGTGCTGCTCTGTTCCCTCTGCTTTGCTCCCTTGTGCAGCCCTGGGAGTGGCCTCCTAGAAGAAGCTTATTTCCTAAGCTAAATAAGAAAGTATGGTTACTAATAAATTATCTTATGAAATTTCATATACAGGTTCAGGTTTCTTAGGAGAACTCACTAGCCTGAGTGTGATGGGACAGTGAGTTAAGAAGACCTCTGGCCTTCCTCTCTTCCTGCTATTAATGCCTTTTAAATAGAGTTAATTATAAATACACACCTGCGCCATGCAGGTGGCACATGGTTAGATTTTGCTGCTATGGCACTGTAGTGGCATGCCATAACCAGGGAGCACACTACTATGGTGATGTAGCTGGCGATCATGTGTAGACCTGTGTGATCGCTACATTGCCATAGCACTACGTCTCCATAGGTTGACATGTAGACACACCCATAACGTGGATGCCTGCAAATGCAGAAGATAGGTCCTGATGATCCCAGAAGGCCCTGGCAGTCCCACTTTTTTATAAAATAATCTTTTCGTAAGGCAAACAGATACAGTTGCAATAAGTGTGGCACAAGAAACTGAACAGAATGTTCTTACAATTGGAGATCAATAATGCCACCCATTTACTATTTATCAAGGGTACCTGACTGAAAGGCACCTAAGGGCAGAGATTCTGTGGTGTATTTTTTTTATCCTTCAAATGGGGTTAGCCCAAAGCAAATGAAGGTCTTTTTACTTCTAAATTGAAGTGTGTACATAGGATTTTAGAACACTATAAATAATGCTTTTTACATTCCAAACTTAAACTTAACTTTTATGCAATCCCAGCCCAAGGGGACTGGGTGGGATAAAATGGCCTGAAGAGACTTCCTTATCATGGTCTGTGCTAGTGTGAGGTGATGTCCTGGGAAAACCTTAGATACTCCATAGGTTTATCTAATTTTGGCAACCTCCCTGGGCTAACCTGTGGACTTCAATATTTCCAAGAAACTCTGAAGTGCAGCATCCCGAAGGACCACCAGTATGCCACTTCTGCCACCCACATATTTCTATGCCAGGGCTGGGGACAACTTTATGAATATATCACTGTCCTGCCCTGGGAGAATCTTCCTTCTGCCAGTTCAAAGGTTTTAGAGCCATGACAGGGTGAGGCTTTCGTCCTTGGTTCTTATTCACAGTTGTGCTATTCACCTGGACCTTAGGTTCCTGTTTTGGACCACTTTTCACTTAACGTGAGATAATACAGATTGTCTGTAAGGACAAAGGCATGGCAATATTAATCTTTAATTATCAGAACATTTTCTTTAGTTCCTTTCACCACCATAGTTTTTATCACCATAGTTGTTTCTCATCACTGTCTGCATCCACTCACATCCGGCATGATTTCTACGGAACACGGAATGTCTCTTGTTGCATTGTGCCTAGCATGATGGGGCCTACTCTTGATTAAAGGCCTCTAGGGATCTACTGTTATGCAAATAATATTTTTTTCTCTTTCTTGTTCCCTTTGTTAACAATATAGTTGATGATGATATGTATGGAACAGACACATCCCTTTGTAGAAATAAAGCAGCTGTGCAGACTGTTACTCAAAAAGGGAGGAAGAGAAAGCCACCCACACAAAAATGTTTATAAATGTTGAGTGCATGTTGAAAGAGAATGAAAACAGAAAACTTTCAGTGGTTTGGTTTATTTTGCTGTTCAAAACTGAACTTCTCTGTGCCAGCTTCCCTGCAGTCTGCATTCCAGAGTGAGCTCCACGCCTAACTGTGTGATCATATTTTTAGGATTATTACCTTCCTGTTTCTAGAAGGCTATTTATTAAAATATATTTTAATGGTTGAAATGTACTATTTTCCAATAACATTACTTGGTTGTCTCATTCATGGCACTATCTACTTCTTTCCTATTCTTCATGTTTTCTTCTTTCCTTACTGTAAAAGTTTTGCCCTAGAGAGAAGATCTGTACTCTTTCCTTATGTTGAGCATTGAGTAGAAAACTATTAATTATTGCATCTTGGACATTTCCTGGACTATCACAGCTACATTCACCTTTATGTTGCATGGTAATAATAGAAAATGGGGAAAAAAACCTCATTAGTCTGACTGAGTTCATAGGTTGTAAGTTACTTGCCAGTAGGGACCATCTCTTTGTTCTGGACTTCAGGAGTAGCTAGCATAATGGGGTCCTGGTCCATGACTGGGGCTACTATTACTACCCTTCTTCATGGACTGAGAAATTGTAGTGGTGGGGAGGCTTTTGTGTCCCAATGACCCTCAGAGCTACGTTGCCTGGAATCTCACACTCCTTGATCTTTTTTGGAGAAGCCTACTGAACTCTGGGCCTCTCTTTAAAAATTAACCTAGGCCATGAATGTCGCCCTCCCCCACCTCCCCAGATTACCATTGAGGGAAAGATCCTGGAGGTAATTGAGAACTTTCCCAGCTCAGTAGCCACATCCCTCAGAGAGTGAACATTGTTGAGGAGTTCCAGCATAGGATCCAATGCACAAGAGCTTCCTTTGGGGAATTGCTTTGGCATGTCTTCATTCATTGTGATCTCTGGAAAGACACCAAGATCCAAGTCTACATCATCCCCACTCTCCTCTACACATGCAAAATGTGGGTGACCTACCATTATCATCTCAAGAGCCTGGAGAGGTATCCTCAGCAGTGCCTCTGGATATCAAATGGGAAGATCAATGCAGAAATGCCAGCATCCTTGCTGAAGCCAAAGTTACCAGCACTGAGTCAGTGATCCTCAAACACCAATTTAACTGGACCAGACATTGTGTGCAGATGCTTGATTCTCAACACATTGAAAGCATACCTCAAGAAAGCAGATGCTGACATCAGGAGCTGGGAGGAGCTGGCTGCCAAACAACTCCAATGGCACCATAACCTCAACCAAGCATCAGCCTGTTTTGAGGTAAAGCATCTTGCCCTCAAAGCAGAGAAGAGAGAACACAGGAAGATAAAGGAGAGAAGTCCCAGCCTATAGCCTACTCTCCCTGTGAAAAGACCTACAACTTCTGCGCACAGGTCTGTGCTTCAAGGTTTGGACTCTTAAGTCACCTCAAGACCCATCAATGAGCTATGGCAGAGATCATCCTTGAACCAAGGGGCCAATGATGAGTACTACTACCAAAAATAAGTTATAGTAACAAATAGTGTCTGTCAGTTGATGCCATGATCACAGGGCCTATGGGTTCTGTGACTTCATTTCTTTTTCTTTTTCTAAATTGTCATAGGAGATCTATTTCCTCTGTTTTACCCATAAATCAATGGCTGAAGAAGTACTGTTCTATGAAGGGAAGGAGGCTTGTATAACAAGTGGAAACTTCACTCAATTTGCTGCTCCTCCAACTTCCTATTTTGGTAACTTGAAAAACATGTTATAAGAGACCTCTCTACCATTAAAGAAACCACCTTCTTTGAAGACCACAATACAGCCTGGTGTAGAACTCTTCAATTTACTGTCTGACTCCTTGAAGAGAAAATTTTTGTGAGGAGAAAAACTTGGCTGCTTAGTTTCCTAAAGGGGGTGTGATAACCCTGAAGTTAACGTCCTGTAGAGTACTAAACAGTTTTGACTCCAGAGCACATTAAATTATGTTTCTATACTACCTGCAATGTTTTATTCATGCACCCATGAAGGAAGCACTTTTATGGTTCAGTCTAGTCTGTCTGTTGGGACTACCAATAAGGAGAAGAACAGTGATTTGGCAGCAGTTTCATATATCCACGTGGAAATACAGAGGTTTTATTGCTAACCCTACCAGCTCCATCAGTGGTTCTCAACCTTTTTAGCTTCAAGGCATCCATAAGAAAATGCCAGCTCTTTGTTTTTCACTCATTTTTTGACTACAGAAAAATAATAGAGCATTTTTTCTGTCTCAGTGAACTTACACTACAACAGGTCAGAATGTCTTTGACACTATGGATTCTCTTTTCAAATCTTTGGATAAGTGCTTGCACACCTAAAAATACTAATATTGCACGGCACCTTTAAAAGGATCTCATGGCACCCCAGGAGGCCGTGGCACACCGGTTGCAAATCACTGCTCTACATACAATTGTAAAATACTGTCCTATGAATCCAGAAAGGCAAGTGGAATTTTATCTATGTGCTGTCAAAGGTAATGTTAATATCACATTGGATTAAATGATAATAGCAGGCAAAATCTTTTAATAAGATATTTAAAACATACTGAAACTAAAGCTTTTCTGAAACAAATGCATAATGATTTTAGAATATCAGAGAAGCTTGTACTGAATTTTTCAGCCACCTTTGTTGGGAGATGATACAGCTGTTCAGCACAGCTGTTAGTATTGTAAAAACATTTACTCGTGCATTTAGATAATAGGGTTAATAAGGCTACAGGCAACATATTTGTCCTGGGAGAAACCATTTTATCCTGGGAAAAAGTGCAATTGTTCAGATGTCCATTGTCCTGGGATCAAATAATTCACAGGGTAAGAAGTACTAACAATTTATCCCAAGACATTGCAAAGTGTATTTGAATGGTTATCCCAGGATTGTATCATTGAAGCAAAATAGAAAAGTGGAACTGCATTCAGCTGCTCACTAAATCCTGATTAGAAGGATGATATATGTACATGCTGCTTCTAGGAGATTTCTGTTCCAGGACAAACATAGGCACAACTTGTCCAAGGACAAATGCAAAGTCTGTTCCTAGATAAGAAATAAACAGATCTACTAAATTCACTTGACTATTTTGTTTCTGAAGGTGAGTACAGATGAGATTTTCCACCTCTGAAATGCTTCCTAGAACACAAATTTTAGTGTACTTCATTCAACTTTGTCTATTTTCTAGGAAGTGCTACCTCTTTTATCTAAAATTCATTTTTAGCTTTAAAATGTATTTACAGGCCTTGTTTAATTAATTTGATTTTTTTTAACTTTCTTTCCCTTTTTCCTTTTTTTAGGAAAAGTGGGGAAGAAGCCATTACAGCTGTTAAGCAGTATAAATGCATTTTTTTTCCCTTGGAAAGAATGTTGGAATAGTGTTTAAAAAGGGGGAGTAATTTGAAGTATTTTTTCCAGACAAAACATCCATTTTCCAATTTTTAAAAACATCCTTTAAAACCATAGAAATAATAGAATTCAGAGAGAAGTAGGGCTGGAAGGGACCTCCAGAAATCTAGTCCAAACCCCTGCCTGAGGCAGGATCACCTAAACCATCCTATACAATCCATAATCTATTTTTTTTGTAAAACTACCATCAGCCCTGACACAGTACAAGACATAACACCCTAACCTGCCACAGGTAAAGCAGGGGAGTCTTGGCAGCCAATGTCCTGCTTCTGTCAAAAGTTTTTAATATATCCTCAAGAGATCCAGAAAGAGGGCGACGGCCCCCACTGCAGAGGAAGGCAAAATCCCCCGACAGTCCACACCAATCTGACCATGGGTAAAATTTCTTTCTGACCCCAAGTATGGCAATCAGTCTGACCCTGAGCAGAGGAGCAAGACCCTCTAGCCAGGAACCTCTAGCTTTGGTCCCAGCAAGAGCATTGGCAGACCCCAGTCAAAATTGCCAGCCCTGGCTGCAGCCAATACCCAGTGCCTCTAGGGAAAGTTTAAAAACACTCTGACCCATGTAGCAGAAAAGGGGAAGGGGTCAATGAGCAAACCCAGAAGCATGGAAAATACCCGTAGTAGACCATAGGCATAGCTATGCCTAGATCATTCCCAACCAGTGACTGTCCATCCTCTTCTTAAATATCTCCGTTGATAGAGTCCACAACTTCCCTAGGCAGTCTATTCCACTGCCTCACTATTCTAACAGTGCAGAGGTTTTTCCTGATATCCAACCTACACCTACTTTGCTGCAACTTCAAGCCATTGGTCCATGTCCTACTCTCTGCAGCAAGAAAGAAAGAAAAGGTGCTTTCCCTCTTCTTTGTGGAAGTTCTTCAGGTATTTGAAGACTGCTATCATGTCTCCTCTGAGATGCCTTTTCTGCAAGTTGAATATACCTACCTCCTTCAGCCTCTCCTCATGCGGCTTGCTTTCCAAGCCGTTTTTGATCTTTGTCACTGGTCTCTGGACCCCCTCTAACTTCTTTATGTCCTGTTTAAAATGTGGAGCCCAGAACTGCACAGAAAATGTTTCCATTTAAAAAATCCTCAAAATTTTGACTAGATGTTATTGGGACTGTATTACATAAATCTCTGTTCACAAATTGTGGAAAAGACCTTATTCCTAACCACTACAGCATCATTTCTATACAAACAGTAAAAACTATATTCTCAATCTTTTTTATCATGGTCATCAAAATATAATTAGCTTTTATTGTCCCACTGCTTAAGAAAGAAAGAAATCCTCACATAGAAATACATACGATCATGTAGAACTGTTGATCTTTATATATATGGACAAAGCTTTCATCCCTGATTGGGTGTTCTTAATAAAATGATATAGAATTTAAAAAGATTAAAACTATTTTATTTTTAACAAGAAATATCCCAGTGTATGGCCTGCTGTAGTCTTTAAAGAGATTGCTGCAATCTAGCCAAAGACATTTTCTTGTTCAGAACTTGTAACATATAAGATGAGAATTAACTTAGATTTTTTTTTTATTAAATGTCTATAGTGGGTGAAGGATTTTGGTGTTCACATAATTGCCTATAAGCATTTAGAAAGCTATTTAGTTCACTGTGTTTACAACTACTGTTTCCAAATAGCTGTGGTCTAGCCACCTACTTAATTCCACTGATTATTAAATCCAAATTATATAGCCATAAACTCCATCCATCATAGAGCATATATTGTAGGTTTATTTTGTAGTGCCCAGATCTACAAGCTAACAAAGGTAAAGGCGTAACTGGGCAGTTCCTAGGTGGCGGCAATACATGGAGTCATGACTGCTGCTGAGCACCCCAAACCCAGAATTGGTTTAAAATACTTGTGGATACTTTTTTTTAAAATGTAGTTCGAATTTTGCATAGCTCTACACATTCAGTTTCTGGCTAGAGTGACGGAAAGACTACTGGCATGATGTATCTGAGTGGAAGCAGGAGATGCAGGATATTTCAATAGAATCCCAGTTTCTCATAGTGGTAGGACCGGAACAATTCCAGTATAGTTGGAAGAAGCATTTACATGTTGGAAATCTGCCTGAATCAAACCTATAACTTTGAGGCTCACTCATCATGTCTACAAGGAAAAGGATGGACCAGTGATGGAGTTTAAGCAGAAGGTGAAAAATAGAACAATTATTTTACATTTCTTTTAACTTCTTTATGATATCCACCTAAACTTTATATTCTCCTTTCTTAATCCCATTGGCTTCAGTGGAGATTGGAAGCCCTTAAATGACTGTAGCCTGGCACTGTCATTAATTTTTAATTGCAAACAAAGATTTTCATTTAGTTTGATCAATAGATCTATAATTGCTTTATGTCCTCAAATGCCTGGCTCTCATTCCTGACAGAAATGGAAAAAATCTGTATTGATTATATGTAGCCTTACTCAGTAGATTAATTTGTGGGCATATTGCTTCCAATTATTATTTTTTTATTTTGTTTTAAGGAAACTCACTATTCATTGGGTCTAAGATTTCATTAAAGCTTTTCATCCTATTCTAATAAACATTGGAACTGATCTAGGAAATTATGATAGAAGGTCAGTCTCTTGAAAACAAAAAATACTATAGTTAAGCTACTTGCTGCATCTGCAGAGTTAGTTGAGTTATTATCCTTTTATATATGAATTGCTTTGGGATAATGGTGCTTTCTACTTGCTTATACATTTTTCATCAGACAAATCAGGCAAAAAGGGTCATATCATACAGATCTGTTATAGTAGCTCCTTTCCTGTCCTGTAGCTGCAAAGGAAAGCTGAGATACATTTTTATACTTGGAGAAAAGAGGTCACAGGAGGAAAAAGGAATGAAAGTGGATATAAGCAGCTAGCCCCTTGATCAGGTGGTAGAAAACCATCGGAGTTGTGGGTATAATAGACAAAAAGATATAGTTGAAAGAAGAGAAACAGGTGGAAAAATAGCAGTTCATTTCTCTTCACCAGGCATATAACAGCTGACGTATCATTGTTATTAAATGTGTGTAGTGGACTGTCCTTCCATGTCTGCCAGTACAGACAGAATCCAATTCTGACTAGGATACCAAAACTCATTTTGATGGAACAGCTCTCCATATTTTTAAACTGAATGCATGTGGGGCTGTTAGCTCTATTTCTTGTTGAGGAGGGCTGAACCACACCCATGTTTGGCAGCTTTCTGCAGCACCTCGCAGTTATGAGATCAAAGATCCATATTTGAATGGGGAAAGATACCAGTATAAAACCACCTTACAATCCTGTCCTCCTATTGTGGGATGGATATTTATTTTAGTTTATAAAAATATTAAATACAATTATTCACTTTAGAACTTTAGCTTCTGCTGACATCCAGGTACAGTGACAAATCATAGACACAGCAGGTTGAAGCTATCACTTCCCCCCACAACAAAAGTCAGTTCAGAACAAACACTCCCACAAGTCCTATCCTTGTACAGGCTCCACTACTTCTCTCTTCAAAAGCCTTAGCAAGCATTTATCCTATGCAGTATCTCCTGAAAATCTCTTCATTAGCTGAGAAATATCCAAACTGCATACACTTTTTTTTTTAATTGAATAGGGTTTAAATAATTAGTGCTGATAAATTTATATTGTTGGAAACCAGCACATTTCATGTCCTTTGTCTATGTAATAAGTAATAGTTTCAGGTTTGTACATCTTAGATTAAGAGGGATGAACTTGACCTTGTGAAAGCAACTGCATAGCCCTGTGGTACATTGTGAACTGTGCCAATATAGGCAGATTTTTTTTGTGCAAGAACATCATTTGGAAACAAGAAGTGAGAAGAAAGACCAGGATATATTAGCTGATCATAAGATGATTATGAACCATCAATGTGATGTGTGATATAGCCATAAAAAGGTAAATATATTTGTAAAATAAGCAGAGGAGGTAGTTACAGTAAAGATAAGGAAGTATTAATGCCATTATGTAGTATGAGTACATAGCGATAAAATCAGAAAGGCCCAGGTACAAATTGAGATGTAGCTAGCAAGGGACAAGAGTTAAAAAAAAAAAAATAAAAATACATTAAAGGTAAGAAGATGACCAGGAATGTGAGGGTCTCTTACTAAGTTGGGAGGGTAAGATGAAAAATGGATTATGTGGAGAAGACTGAAGTATTTAATACTCTTCTTACTTTTTCACAAAAAAGATCAATTGCCAGATGACAAGAACAATTAAAAGCAAGGAAAAGTGATAGGTAATCAGCCTACAATGGGACAGAAAAATTTAGATATTTTTTAGATAAGCTAAAAGTTTTCAGATTGGTAGGGCCTTCGGAGATTCATTATAGACTATACGGGGAACTGACTGAAATAATTGCAGAGCAACTGGTGTTCCTACTGAGAACTCACGGAGGTCCCACTAGTCCCCAGAGGACTGGGAAAGAGAAAAAAAGAAGCCACAGGGAATTACAGACCAATCAATTTAAAATACCTGGAAAGATACTAGAAATATCATCAAACAATTGATTTTAAGTACTCAGAGTATAACAAGTTGATACAAAACAGGCAACATGGATGTGTCAACAGCAAGTCACACCTGATCAACATGGCATCCTTCTTAGCAAGGTCGCAGGCCATGTAAATATTGGGGACAGCGATGGATGTGATATACTTCAAATTTAGTAAGAGTTTCAATACTCTCTCATGTCATTCTCTTAAGGAAGCTGAGGATATAGTCTGGATAAGTTTAGGATATAAGGGCACTTTTACTTGTGCTCTGAGGGGGGTGGGATGGGGATGCTTTAGAGCAGCTCTGAGAGAGATCTTTTCTGAATTGATTTGGAGAGCTTTGAATCGATTCAGACATTTTAATTGGTCTCCTGATACAATTTGGATTCAGAGATTGGCTGCCGAATCAGGCTGAATCTCCTCCGAATCGAATCAGCACCTGAAGCTTCGCACAGCCCTAATGTATGTGTGTGTGTATATGTATGTATGTATATATTTATGTATATATGTATATGTGTATATACGTATGTATATATATGTATGTGTGTGTGTGTGTGTATGATGCTTTCAAAACCTCTAAGCAGCATAACTGTAGATCAATTTCCCCAATTGTTCCAAGCTTTCCCTATAAAGAAGATAGTGACTGATTGTTTTCTATGTCCATCTGGGACAGGACTGGAAGTAATGGGCTTAAGTTATAATGAGGTTGATTCAGGTTAGATATAAGAAAAACATTCTAATTATGAGGGTAGTTAAACACTGGAACACATTACTTAGAGAAGTTGTGGACTCTCCATCCTTGGAAGTTTGTAAGAGTAGTTTTGAACAAATACTTGACTGATACGGTTTGGATAGGGCTGATCTTGCTTTAAGTAGAGGGCTGGACTAGATGAGCTCTTAAGCTCCTTCTGTCCTTTTTTCTATGATGTAATGATTTCACATAGTGATAAGAACTTCTCTGGAATACTGTGTATAGTTCTAGTTACGTTCAATTGTGTATAGTTCTAGTTATGTTCAAGGAGGATGAATTAAAAATGGAACAGGTACAGAAAAGGGCTACTACTATAATAGTCAGAGCCTATTTTACAAGAGAAGACTAAAAGGGCTTGGCTTGCTTAGCTTAGCCAAACAAAGGCTGTGATGATATGGGCAATGATATGGGATGTGACTCTTCTTTAGAGGTACATTTCCCAGGGGAGGGAAAGGAGTATTGAGGCTAAGTGACAATATTGGCATAAGAACAAATGGGTATAAGCTGGCCTTAATAAATTCAGGTTGGAAAGCAGAGGAAGGTTTCAGCTATCAGAGGAGTAAGGTTCCAGAATAGCCTTCCAATAGGGATACTATGTTCCAGTACAGATATTAGAGGTTAGCAATCTAACAAGTTTTAAGATGCAACTTGATACATTTGTGAATAGAATTTACAAATTCCTGAGATTCGGCAAATCCTTTCCCTGAGATAGCAGGGTTCTGGCTTCAGGACTCTCAGAGCCTTCTGATCCTATTTTACATGTTCCTAAGATCAGAAACCCCATATAAACAGATATATGATGTACAGTTGAGGGGTATGGAGGGTCTCAGATCATGCTTCTACCTGGAACATAATACAGTTTTTCTTCTATTCTGTGGGGAATTGGACAATGATTCAAGCATTTGTATTTTTTTACTTGTTTAGAGGGTCATACTCAGATCCTGCTTCCATCATTCTCTCCATATATTCTTCTGGAAGCTGGTTTTACAAACATTTCTGTGGGTGACTCGATCTCAGAACGCATGTAGTTTTCCAAGATGTGTCATCCAGCACAACTAATTAAAGAAATGCAGCTGTGGTGCCTATTAACAATTTTTAAATAGACATGGGAAGAATTTATGGAAAAATTATGTTAAGTATATTTTCTGTTCCATTACCTTATGTATTTCCTTTGTTGCCTCTCTTTTGTGTGAGATGCTTTCTTTTTCATATGAAATAAAGATGCCTACATGCTATTAATTAAATTAATTTATAGGGAAGATGTTGCCAGGGGAATGTAGGCCTGTGTGTAAATATGCTGCGAGCTAAACTAAATGATTAGTTCTGTGAGAAGACATGTTCTTATTTTACATACTATTCTTATGAGCATGTTATTTTTTTTACAATATCTCTCTTTGGCCTCCTGTGCTGTGCAACTTCAATGGAAAAACTATAGCCAGGTTTTGTGCTATTTTATGTGGACTAATGGGCAAAAATATAATAATCTAAGCGAAGAGCTAGTAAAAAAGGGAAATTAAAGTAATAAAAAATGTGGTGACCAAAATAGACTTGGCTCTGAGCCTTAAGGACACCCTCCTTATGACTCTGATATTTTGGTATTTATTCTAGATATTACTTGCAATCCTTTTCCTTCCTCCCTTGAGGTCCTACATTATGAGCAGAAATTCTAAAAATCAAGTTCATAAAGTGTGTTTTTTTTATGCTAACTGACCTGCATAGGTCACCGGTAGCAGCCTGTAAAACAAATGGAACAAAAAAAAAAAGGAAAGATATGTGCATGTGATGTATATGCACCAATATATATTTATTCATTCTTAAAGAGAAGCGAGCCAAGAACATGAATCTCCATGCAATTACTCTGCTCACTGAAATAAAAAAGTCATTTCCACTGCCAGAGGCCAAAGGAGGCCATTTTCTTCATTACTTGACAATTCTTTCCACAAAGACATATGGGATACCTGACATTTCAGCAGCTCCCAAGGTATTAAAAATGAACTAAAATAGTCTCTCCCTCCCATACATGTTATTTTGTTTCATGTTTAGAAACTGCAATAACTGAAACCTCAGTCTGTTATTTTTTTGGTCTCATGGTACTGAAGAGAAAATGTTTCATATGAAAACAAGCCTAAAAGAAAAGAAAAGCATAAAAGGGATATTGTTGAGATTGATAAACCCGAGACCTACCAACTATGCTGGTTTTGTGTGCAAATACATGTGTATTGCGCTGTCCCACCAGTTATACTCCAGTCTTTCAAAGCATGAGTAGTAGATTACTTGTGTGGGTGCAACAAACAGATAGAGAGAACAGCATCGCATGTTCATACTCTGTTCATGATCCTCAAAATGTTCAACTGAACATATTGCAGTGTTTCCCAGTAAAGTAGTTTTATATTTTATTTAACATTCCAGCCATCATTTAAGGGCACAGGGGAGTGTTGGTTAGACTAAGAATATGGTTGATGCTTTCTGGGTTATGACAGAAAAAAATGGTAAAGTCTGTGAAAGTTTTCAGCAGCTATGTTAAGAGGTTTTTTCAATTAATTATAATTGTGCGTTTGTGGCTCTTGGTCTTTGGATTGTCTTCCTGCATCTCCTTTGATTAGACATTGCAGCAACATAATTATTTTGTGGCTTCCTGGTTAACTACTTCACATGGGTATGGTAGCCTGTTGGTAATAAATCAGTGTGATTATTGTGTTACAAAGGTAAATAAATGAATCATATTTGTTTTTCAATTTATGCAGTGCAGCCATCTAGATGGAATCAAAATTTGGTTACAAGAAAACATTGTGAGATTAATGTCCATAGTTTATTCACTTGACCATGATATTTCTAATGGAGATTTGGAAACATAACATAACATAACATAACGTCATTAGTGGGTTTTACATGAGATGTTTTACTGAGAAGTAGTATAGTTTACTGTGCAGTAAGCATGCACATCTACATGTGCACATGTGTAGACTGTGCAGTAAACTTCATTAGTCATGAGTAAATTTACTACCTGCAAATGCAAGTTGCAAATTTACTCGCAAGTAGTTACTTCACAGTAACACATGTGAAGACGCTAACCTGCAGCTCCTGGTCAACTCTGCCACTAGGAGGCCAGCCTGAGTTCAGGCCCAGGGCCCAAGGGCTGGAGCCTCTCCTGCCCCAGGGCTAGCCCCCCTCTATGGCAGCCCCAACCATAGGCCCTTTAAAAGCCTGCAGGCATATTGAGCCCTGGGTCACAACAGCAGAGAGCATGGGGGGAGAAAATCTGCTCCCACTTCTCTGCATGTGTAGATGCCTGCCCGGAAGTGTTTACTCATGAGTAGTTTACTCATGAGTAAACTGCTCCTGCATCCAATGCATGTGTAGACACACCCAGTGTAGCTAGAATCAGCATACCATTAAGGTGGAGCTTACTAGATATATTTTTTAATGAATTTCCTTCAACAGAGTTCATCCATATATAGTGATAAATTTTAGGCTTTTTTCTCTGCTCTTGTTTGTGGCAAGGTAGGAAAATTCTTTTTTGAGGCATTAGGATATTAGAATAAGGAGTCCTCAGTGAGTCTAGAAGTGATATTTTAAAAAATGTTAATATGATAGGGATTAGGAAAAAAAAGAAGCAAACTTTGCTTGTTAACAATTTTCCTCTTTTCTTCTTGCTTTCTAAAGGAAAAATCTCTCAAGCAGTATAACTGTACAATATTGTGCAAAGACTACAGGTGGACTTTAAGAAGTGGGGGTGGGGAAAGGGGAAAGGGAAGAATTCATGAGATCTACAGTAAAGGGAATTATTAATCTGTAGAAATATGTGCCTACGTTACTGCTGTCTCTGTGAAAAACTGATTTCACATGTTATAATGTGCTGTTTTAAACTTAAAAAATAACATGTTGGCAATAGGAATGGGTGTGGAAATGTACATTTGTACAGCACATGAACCCTTTGATCTCTTAAGAAGGCAGATGTAAAAAAAGAATTAAACTAGATTTGGAAAAAAAATGCAAACCAATGAGAGAATCAAAATTAAAGACCAAAAGTCAGGTCTTGTTTAACAGTAAGACTTGGCAATAGTCTGTCTGGGCACTTCTGAAAAGGAGAAGTAGGATGATCAGTTCAATCTACAGCCTTCAATATAAATGCTACCTCAGTACTCCTAGTCCAGTCTAAGAGCTCCGTTACTGTCTGGGAAAGTGTTAGTGTATTTCTCTGTAGTGATGATTTGAGTCAATAGTTTATTCAAAAATAAGGAAAATATTGTGAACATTATTTACTTAAGTAGGGCAAGTAGAAGTAGAGAAATGTGCTGTGCTAACAAGGGCTTTTTCCTGAATTGTTCTAAAATGGCACGCAGTGCTTTGTAGATTTGCAGTGATGCTACTAAAAATAATGCTAACTCCCTTGTAGCTTACAGTAGCACATCTGGTGATAAACTGTTAATTGTTGTATTACCAAGTTCATAATACATATGGTAATACTTTTTATGATCCTGGCAATTTACAAATGGACTTAAATGTAGTAGTTCTAAAACTATGGCCTATGGACCGGGACCACAGGAAATCGTGCTGGAAGTGCGTGGCACGACGACTTCTTTAATCTTGCAGTTTCTCCTGCTTGCTTCTGACTTCTGGGGAGGCAAAAATTGCAGTTTTAAATATGTTGCAATTTTTGCCTCCTGCTGCTAATTGTCAAAGGGGCCCCAGTGGCCCTGCCGCTTGCTGCTGACTGGATGGGAGGCAAAAACCATGGCATATTTAAAACCACAGTTTTCACCTCCCAGTCATCAGGAGCAAGCAACAAGCACCAGAGCCAATGGGGCTCATCTGCCAATCATCAGCTGGGGGACACAGAGGGGGAACTGCAAGATTAAAGAAGCCACAGTGCTGCACACTTCCGGCACGAATTGCAGTGGGCCCTGTGAAGTACTTCTTGCTGATTCACGGAATTAAACACTGAGTAATGGGAATGAGAAGTTTGGGAAAGGAGATTAATCTATGAGAACTTTCCCTTTCAAAGTGAAAAAGTTCAAGGCCCCATCATCAGCTTAGTATACAAAATGAGTCTGTGAGTTAAGTAAGTATTATATATTTTTTGTCTATGTGATGAAAATGATGAGACAGAGTTATTAAGAGATCAATTTCCAAAAAGCTGCCTCTGAAGCTGGGTACATCAGTTTCTGTGTGGCCAGTATAAGACATTTTATGCCCAATTTTGAAGAGCACTGAAAAATGGCATTTTGCGTGCTCAGTTCTATCAAAAAATCACATCATGGATGTGTCAGGATGTGTTCACAAAAACCTAGACCCTCCAAATCAGAAGCATTCTGATTAGACCCTATGGCTGAGTATAGACAGTCAAAAAACATGAGGCAGAATCAATCCAACCTTTGTGAGTTTCTCTCAGCTGCAAAGAATGGGCTGAGAGAAAAAAGAGCTCACCAGCTGCAGGGCAAGGCAGGCAAATGCCTGCACTTTCCAGGCCAGAAGACAGGGGGCACTCCCGCACACCACCCAGCATGCTGGACATTTCTGAGGGCAGTTGAGCAGGGCCGTACCTGATTGGCTGTCAGGCACATGCCCCCAACCTCCTGCTGTCACTGCAGACCCTCCTCTGCACCCAGCCCTAGGTTTCCAGAACTGGTCACCACAGGAGTCCCAGTAGTCCTAGATGAGGGTGGGCAGGGGAGACGTCAGCCCCTGCCCCAAACCTGGCCCTGGCACCCCACAGCTGGAGTGTACACAGCATGTGGATGCCCACCACAGCAGGGTTTTTTCCCCCAGCTTTCAATGCTCCAGGCAGACTGGGTCATTGCCCCAACCCTGCTCCTGCACCAGACCGGGCCTCTCAGCTGTGGAAGGGGAGGGAAATAGAGCCAACTGGGCTGGGGAGCAGAGGCTTTATTGCTTCAGCTCTGTGGCAGAATGAGGTTGGAGTGGTTAGCAGGGACTGCAAAACATCCCGGGATTCCAGGGGACTGTGACCTAACTTGAGTTGGGAGGGGATGTGGAACAGAAGTTTGATAGACCAGTCTAACCTAAACTGATTAAATCTGATACTACATCCATCCAAGTCTATCTTAAACTGGGTTCCACCATTTTGAAACCCGTCTATGTGCACTGAACTTCTGTTCTGTTATAGGTTCAGATTGTAGGGGCAGTGAGGGGCTGGGCTGGATGCAATTAATTGGTGGGCCCCTGCCCTTTGGCCAAATGAAACTGGCCTGCAGGCAGGCACCCACCAATAAGTCACCTTATAAGTCAACGGGAGCTTTCCTACTTGTTAGTGTGTCAGCAACACTAAATTTTATGTATGTTCAGAAGTCTTGCCATCTGGATAGGATATGAAGTTGAAGAAAAAGCTTTCTTATTTATCTTCCAAGGCATTTATAATGTGCTCATCATTTTAGCATCTATATATTTTGGATCAAGATGTTAGTCATTTGGGTGGACACCCCATAATATCCCACTCAGTCAAGTATACAGCCCTGGAAACTCTGAGGAAAACTCTTCATAAAGTGGAATATGGGCAAGCTGAGATAGTGATAGCATTTGAAAATATGCACTCTATTAACATGTCATTCATTCCTTTTAGATTTATTCCTAAGAGATATCCTGCATTAAAAATACACAAAGCTTTAGCTATATAACCTCTTCCATGACTAGCTATAACATCTCTATTTGTGCATTTTCTGTATGGGTTCTGATACCTTTGACTCACAAATAATTGGCAGGCTGTCATGGTAATATTCATGATTCCTAGATTAAACCTTGAATCCTTTGTGACAACACATTTCACATTTGGATTATTCTCAGTGAACTCTGCAAATGGAAGCTGCAGGATATTTGTACATATTCAGAATGATGCATGGAGGGTTTTTGTTGCCACTGTAAGGTTGCTCATCTTCATTCTCAGGTCCATTATACATTTTGCTTAATGGTAAAGTGGCTGTCACTGAACTGGGTCTTTAAAATGCATTTCTATCTGTCAGTTCTGATGGGTCTCACAGCAGCATGCATTAGCTTATCATGCTTGAAAGTACAAAAAGATTGCACTGTGGTGAAGTGTTAACAAGGTCATATCATATATACTGTAGCTCATTGCACTTTTCTTCCTTTCATCGTTCCTGCTAGGCATTATTCCATGCCATGCATAAATAATAGTACTCTAGAGAGAAAGTCACTGTAGTTTATATTACTGGAGCTAATATACCAGCAAGACTGAACTTCTGGAGAAAGTGTCTGTTCATGTCACTTACCAAATTATTGGTACCTAGCCATCAGACAAAAACATGCACAATAGATGCATTCATGAATATAAGATTACTTTTTGTTTTGGATCAGAGCTGCACTTAACATATTGAGATAATTTTCATATAAATGAGGTTTGGCAAATCAGTGTCATGCATCTGATTATTACAAGACTATTCGCATATGTCTGACAGACTGTACAGGCTCCATATGAGAATGACCAAAAAAACTGCAGTGAGGACAAGTTACCCACCATAGAAATATTAACAATCTTAAAGTTTCAGCCACTAGAAATCCTAGTAGTAAGTCAGAACTAAACAATTTTCACTTGGCATGTCCTGCAGCTTGGTAGTTAACAGGCAAATATCTCTACCTAACAGGTCCTGGGTCTCCATGTCAAACATTTGTCAGGGTCACTTTTTCCCTTGGTTTAACAGAACCTGGGGCTTTCCATTTCAGGTCTGCTCACCTTATGGCCTAGGTTCTGTCTGCCTCAAACCCAAGATCCTTCTGGCCAGGCATCCATCCCAATTTCTTCCTTTGTATACCCTCCAGGTGGAAAGTCTGTTTTTCAGGCTTGTTATTATTACTGGTAGGTGTTGCTGTGGGAGGCCAGCTTCATTCCCTGTCTCTAAGACAGATCAGCATCCAAGTCTTGATTTAAAATGTAAATAGAAGCAAATCTAAAATGATCCATAGGCTTTTACTTTAGGTTCCATCTCACATGATTTCTTTATTTAATATCTTCTTTTACCATCATAAGAAATAAATTACATAGGGCTAATGTTTAGGTCGAAACCTAAACCTAAAGCTGGTTAGAATCCTGTATGACAAATATTGCATTTCTACAATGTAATGAATAGTGCTGCTGGCTAATAATAAATGAATTCAGAGATGGCTTCACAGGGTGGGAAAAAAAACCCTGCATTTCATTGCTAGTCTCCCGCTTTGACTTCTACCTCCAAAATACTCTCTCTTTCTTTATATAGCTAATCCTGCTTTGTTATTCCAACTTTTATGCATAAATAGGCAATTAGTAATTTTATTCTACTCTGTGCGGGCCGGGAGCGACCTGAGCCCTTTTCGCGCTGCACACGGGCTGTGGCCAGTAGCCCAGGCACGCCGGGGCGGAGAGGGAAGGCCTTCAAGCTGGAATTAGGCACAGACGTGTAGCGGTAGTTTTAAAAGATTGTTTACTTACACCGAGATGGCAGTGGTGTAGGCTGGAAAGCTTGATTCAGTTGCAGTTACAGACAAACAACACAGACGGTCTCGTGGAGGTTGCTAGGCTCCACGGTACAGAGCTCTGGATGCTCTGGGTGAATGAGCCACCAAAATAGGAATCGTAAGTACGTCTTATAAAAGTCGCGCTCGAAGACGGGAAGAGGTGGGCGGTGGATCAGGCCACCACGCTCCTCTGGATCTCACACAGGGTTTCTATTACCCTGCCGTGTACCCAGAGTCCCCACGAGATGGATCTGGAGTCCTCTTCGTCTTGGGCGGAAACTGCTCAAGCCTCTTATACGGCTAACAGGCCAATCGCTAGCC
>NW_005842324.1:1038607-1058187 GCF_000455745.1 Alligator sinensis
GAGAGGGAAGGCCTTCGAGCTGGAATTAGGCATGGACGCGTAGCGGTAGTTTAAAAGATTGTTTACTTACACCGAGATGGCAATGGTGCAGGCTGGAAAGCTTGATTAAGTTGCAGTTACAGACAGACAACACAGATGGTCTCGTGGAGGTTGCTAGGCTCCACGGTGCAGAGCTCCGGATGCTCTGGGTGAACGAGCCACCAAAATAGGAATCGTAAGTACGTCTTATAAAAGTTGCGTTCGAAGACGGGAAGAGGTGGGCGGTGGATCAGGCCGCCACGCTCCTCTGGATCTCACACAGGGTTTCTATTACCCTGCCGTGTACCCAGAGTCCCCACGAGATGGATGTGGAGTCCTCTTCGGCTGGGGCGGAAACTGCTCAAGCCTTTTATACGGCTAACAGGCCAATCGCTAGCTGCCACGTGTGAATAATTTATTCTATTACCCTGCCGTGTACCCAGAGTCCCCACGAGATGGATGTGGAGTCCTCTTCGGCTTGGGCGGAAACTGCTCAAGCCTCTTATACGGCTAACAGGCCAATCGTTAGCCGCCACGTATGAATAATTTAGCACTAGCCAATCACGGGGAACGAATTTGCATACCGGTGGCGGGAACTCTTTTGCACCGTGCATTCCTCTTGCAACATGAGCAATGCACTCTGCAAAAGAAGCTGCAGAAAAGGCGGGAAACTCGTCCCTGCACCAGGGTTTCCTCTGCAACAGGAAACACTCCCGTGCAATGCACTGCAACTCGGCGGGGATAATTCTGGTGCCGAAGCGCACACACACAATCATGCCTTTTGGGTCATGACATACTCCATAGTTCTGGGCAGACAAGGGGAGGAAGCTAAAACTGACCCATGCAAAAATCAGCTTCAGAATTATTAGCCTGATGTATTTCATTGATATAAACAGTTGTGGGGGCGGGGGGGAGTTATATGATAATTAACAACTCAAACGCCCATCTGTAAGGTTCCTGGCTCCTTAGAAGGAGAATGCAACCATGTGGGTGTGTCTACATGTGCTATTAAGGTGACTGGATAAACTCCAGCACAGTTCACACCATAGTTTATTGCTCCTGGGTGCCACATTTACACATGTGCCCAGGACCGCAGCATGTTGAGCTGGGTTGGAGCAGCCTCAGCTGGAAGGGGGCTGGGAGGTCAGCTTACCCGCCCAAGGCTGTTCCAACCCAGTTCAGTGTGCTGCAGAGAGGCTGATTGAGGCATAAGTGTGCACTAGTGCAGGGCTAGCTGGCAGGCAGCCCTCACACTGAAGCACCCTTATGCCCCAGCCAGCCCTTTCAGCATCTACATGTGCATTGCATCACACTAAATAACGGTGCCATAGGATAGTACTTGTTTTGACAAGTACTATCCTACGGCAGCATTTATTAGATTACTTTGGCCTAATAGGGCTGCAGATGTAGACACTGAGACTTTACTGTGGAGCTAATTAGTGAGCTCCGCAGTAAACGTCTTGTGTAGACATGCCCTGTTCTCCCTTTTTTGCCACCACTCCCTGCCATCTTTGTTGCAGGCATGATGAATTAAATGGTTCTCTTTCTACAGTATGGATAAGGCTGTTGTAGCTGTTCTAAAGTTGTTACTTATGGAGCACTGCAGTTCTTGTCTATGATCGCTGGGAGCTGTTTGAAATCCAGAATGTATGTTCCTTGGAAAATTGAAAACAAAATGTTTTGCTTTGCTTTGTTTTTCTCAAATGGAGTGAGTGCTAGAAATTCCCTGTAGACAAGAAATTTGAGGGGGGAAATTTATAAAAACTCAAAAAAAGTTGCCTTTAATTCTTTTCTGAAATGAATGGAGCACCCACTGTCCAACCCCTCCACAGCACTTCCAAGAATCACTGAGAGTTGAAGGCAGACTCCCTGCTCTGGAGAGGGCAATATAGAAACTTAGCCTTGGCTCAAACCAGGGCTGCCTCCTGCCTTGGAACAGGGAGTGCAGAAGCACTGAAGCCCAAGCTCAGTCTAGGGCTTTTAGGGCTTACAGGGTCTTTGCTGGGAGCTGGCAGCCTCAGCTTTGAGACCACCTGTCAGACCCAGAGCTCCCAGAACTTCCATGCTCCCAAACAGGGCACCTAACTCAAGACCATTATCGCTTCTGTTAGTGAACTCCAGGAGCCTGTAAGATAGTACATTTCTGCAAAAAAGTTTTTGGTTTTGTCAAACAAGGAATTTCCTGATGAAACCATCTCTTGGTAGTCAGTTCTATGACTAAGCCTATTTGTGCTGCAAAGCATAAGATGGGGCTAGATCAGGATGTTTGCCAATGACACCAAATTGTACAGTTTCACTTTTGCTTCTAGGTTCTAATACAGCTGTATAGCAGATGGAATTTTGACATTTTAACATGTTTACATCCTAAAACAAGACATTTAAAAATGTTGACAGTTTGATTTGAACTTAAAGCTCTTGCTTCAAATGTTCCCATAAAATCATAATTTTTCATTAAAATTTTTACTGGAAAAAAACTGATTTTGATAAAATTTTAAGTTAGGAAAATGTTCAGTGGGGAATTTTTTTGAGCAGATTCTGTTTCCAACATAGTTCTCGTTCTGTGGCTTCAGTATTACTAAAATGCTACTATGTTTGACTTGTAAATGTGGCATAAAATGCCATCCTCTGCTCTATAGGCTTTGCTAAACTGAAAACTCATGGATTTTTTTAATTGATATTAACATTCATTAAAAAGTTATTTTATAAAATCTAAAGTGTTGGCCAACATTGTGTCTTGAAAGAGTAGGAATGATCTCATTCTGCTTTCATCTGGCCACTGTATGGATACTGGCACAATAGTGGGGTCTTTAAAATAGCATTAAACAAAAGGGGAGTCTGTGAGCCTATGTTTTAGGATTCACTGGACCTCTGGCAAATGAAATACAAGAGCATTCTATAATAGGAATAACCACATTTGGAGATTGTGTATGCATAAAACATCTTGCTACATGTGGACATACAACATTGACAATATGTTCAAGTCAACAGCATGCATTTGCTATGTGCAGCGATACAACTGAAACCTTGGTCTCTTTTGCTTCACTGGGCTCTTGCTTGCATATATTTTGCTACATCATAGCATTTTTACATCTCAGTCAAAGAATACTCTATTTTACAGTCTGTCATGTCATCTGAGAACTTATAATGCTCATAATGCATGCCATTTCTATTTTTTGACAAATGTCTTCGGCTTGGGATTCTAGATAAGCTTAGGCCAAGATATATTGATTTCTGTAGTCTCTGCAGTAAGGAGGATTACTAATGGAAAGCAAAGGTTCAGCTTTCTTACTAAGAGAGAGATTCTGTACACATTGTGGAATATTTGTGGCTACAAGAATATAACAAAATTGTGGGACCGTTTATTTTCCATGGCTGATTTTGATTTTTGGGTACTGCTGAAGTCTTTTTTGTGTATTTTTAATAGTTAAATTCAACATTAATCTAGAGGATCAAAGCATAAAGGGCCAAATATTACTCCCAGATGTACATATTTGGCTCCTATTTTTGTGGGTTCCTCTAAAATTCTATATACACTGTATTACACACAGAGAGCTTACAGCTGCTTTGCATATGGGTACTTGCAATCACAAATTGCAAAGCTATGCACTCTGGGCTAGCACCACAAAAGGATTTAGCCCTGCAGAGAAAATACTGTATGCTGGAGTATCTGAACAGCCATGCTTATATGGAAGATGTGCACCTGACTCAAGCTTCACATTTGAGACTTCTGTTCACTTTGGATCTTGACTACCTATTCCTCCTGTTGAGAGTAGGCACGAATGATCAGATGTGACTGGCCGTTTTACCTAATAGTCTACTGGGTTACCTGGGAAGTGGGAGACCTGGGCTGTAGGCCTACAAGGATTCAAACCTGTATCTCCTATATCCCAAGAGAGCAAAAGTCACTGCCTAGACAATAAACAAAGAAAAGAGCCTGACACTCACCCGCCAGTGAGGAAACTGCGAGTTCTGCTTCCTAGATTGTTTCTGTATTTTTACATTAGACAGTTATCAAATAAAAATCACAGTAAGCCAGGCAGCTGGGATCAGAACCCAAGTCTTCCCTGTGACTGTTCTAGCCTCAGATCTGTGGCATGGAAAGAAGTTTATGCACCCCCATAGTTAAATGATAGGGGAAGAGGGTTGAGTATCTAAACATTGGCCTTAGATACCCATGAACGTTTGTAGATCTAGTCATTAGGAATCTATTTGTCACTTAAATACTTTAGGCACCTGAGTCCAAACTTTTGGCCCTCAAAACCCCTACATTGCTGCCACTTATTCCTGGAAGTACCTAGGCTAGGGACAGAACTTGCACATAAACCAGTATAAGTGATTGGAAACTGGTTCAAATCTGTAACACAACAGAAGTTCAGTGCACATAAACTGCTTTCCAAATGGCAAAAATTGATTAAAGATAAATCTGGATAGATGTAGTATCATACTTAACTGATTTACATTAAATTGATTTTTTGAACTTCTGTCCCAGATCCCCTCCAGATTCAAGTTAACTCACAGTCCCCCAGCATCCAGGATGCACATCCCTCGCACCTCCCCGCTTCACAGGGTAGGCAGGCAAGCTTGACCCAAACTGTCTGCTCCAGCCCTGCAGGGAGGCATGCTTTAGCATCCCCAAACTCTGGCCTGAGCAACTGCAGGCATGTGGCTGCATTTCCAGAATCAAAAGTGAATGTATGTTTACTTGCTTATCAGTTCAATCTATGCAATTTAGACTAACCTGTGAAGATTGAGTTCATTCTGCCTCAGGTTTTTTGACTATCTGTACTTAGCCCTGAAGTCCTTAGGTGCCTACATTTATGCCAGTAATGTTCTTTAGCCACCTAGATGTCTGTTTCTGGGTACACCTGGAGCTGCCTACATCTTGACAGCACTGAGCTATTCCTATCTTGCACCTCTCTCTCCAAAAGGGCCTGATTCTATAGGCATTTCTAAGAACAAACTTACAAGGCTAGGCCTTGCACAAAGCACAGAAGGGGGAGGAGGTAATATCTTCTGTAACAGCAGCCAGGGCACTTGCCCAATGGATGAGTGATCCAGGTTTAAACTTCCCACTTAATTAGGAGGGTGAAATCTGGGTTTTAATCTCTGGTCCAATTAATATTTAAGTATTATATATAAAGTGTCTATTTAAATAATGGAGCAAAGACTGGAGCCCAAGTCCTCATCCTCCCAGGCAAGTGACCTAACTGTTCAGGGAACTGATGACGCTAGTCTCCAACATCCTGATTTCATGCTCTGTTCACTAAGTTAATGGGCAAAAGTACATATCCCAGCCATGCTTTGTGGGAATGGGCTGGTTCAGGCATGTAACTCTCAGAGAGAGTGAATTCTCAAGGTGCAGGGAGGCATCTCCTTACAGCCTAGAGTTAGCCTGAAGTATTTTCCTCTGGTTGGCTTAGGGGGCACTCTGTTCAGAAGGCTGGCTTTTGTGTGTGTGTCATTCTGAGGTGTCTAACTTTCCTCATGTATTGTAAAGGGAATCAAGGTGCCCAACTCAATGTTGAGAATTTTGCTAGTCAGCAGGGTGCCCAACACTGCTGAGCAGTGCACCTCTTAAGTTCTTTGGTGGATCTAGCCTTGGGCTCTTAAGTTTGGGTGAAAAAATACAGATTATTTGCAAATTTTCTATATAAAGATATGCCCTGAATTCTAAAAATATTCATTTGAAAAAATTAGGAAGCAGATAATTGGTGCCCAAATTGTATGCCAATTGGTTGCAAAGCTGCCCCACCTAGGTCCATGCGGTCCATGCTAGTGACTGAGCATTAATTGACCTAGGTAGGGCTGTGTACAGTTCTGAGCACCAGTTGACTCTGGCATGTGGAGACAGAAAGAACTGAAAAAAGAAGCAAATGGGAAAGAAAACACAAAGGAGATAAAGATGATTTGTGGGGAGGAAGAATAAAAGTAGACCAATATGGAATGGGGTGGGGATGGAGGGGGCATAAGTGGACCATGGCAAAAATAGATCTAGAACTATTTCACAATGGAGCTGGGAGAAAGGGATCAAAATCTGATGGGGGAATGGAGGAAAGAGATATGCAAAAAATGGATGTGGCAGCAGTTTATTGATACACAAACAGGGAAATTATAGGGATGGGCTGCCTTATGTGTGAAAACTTAAGGGAGAGCAGGACAGTAATAAATAGTAAGGGAAAAAATTTGGGAAATTTTTGGAATGGGGAGCAGGAGTCACAAGAGCAGAAGGATGTGATGGGAGCATGACATGAAAGCTTACTCAGGACAGCAAAATGCCTAGGGCCAGCCCTGCTAACTCCATTTGGAAATGGTCTATGAGCCATGGAGTTTTAAAACAAAACCTTAGCGCTTAAAAAACATCTGTTGTGGGTGCCTTCAAATCATTAGCTGTGTCTTGTTTTGTTTGCCATTTCATGTCATTAAATTTTAATGAAAAATTAAAAAGAAAATGTTTGAGTCAGAAGTGCAGTTATCCTTAGGCCTCTGTACTTTTTGTCCTACCTCTAAAGAAGGTTAATTAAGGTTTCTCCCAAAACACATCATTAGTGTTTAGGGTCTAAACAAAAATTTCTTATGTATGCTAAGGGAATATGGTGCAAGTGAAACTACTGTAGAATAAATGCTTAACTGGCTAGGTACAAGTACTAAAAGAGTGGTCATCGATGGTTCAAATGCAAACTGGGAGGATGTATCAAGTGCAGTATCTTGTGGCCTGTCATGGGTCCAGTGCTGTTTAGCATCTTCATTAGTGGCTTGGAGAATGGAACTGAGTGTATACACATTAAATTTGCAGATGACATAAAGCTGGGTGGAGTAATAGGCATGTTAGAGGACACAAGTAGAATCCAAAATGACTTTGAGACATTGCAAAAATGGTTTGAAATAAGCAGGATGAACTTAAATAAGGCCAAATGCAAACCATGCTTAAAAATAAACAATTAAGTTCACAAATACAAGTCACAGGGAGTAACTTTCCCATTTTATTCAGTACTGGTGAGGCGTTACATTGAGCACTGAACTTCAGAAAAGTTGTGGACAAACTGGACAGAGCAATAAAATTAGCTTTGTTATTAGTTAGCCTAAAGAAGTGAAGATTGATAGGGAATTGGATTACAGCCTTGAAAGAAAAGAATCAAGCTCATGGCCATCAATTGTTCTTGATGTCCACTGGGAACAAGACAAGAAATAATAGGCTTAACTGGCAGTAAGAGTGATTTAGGAAGAACTAACTAGCTATGAGGCTGGATAAGACTGAAACAGATTACGTGGAGAATCTCTGTCACTAGAAGTTTTTAATTGTAAGTTAGACAAACTCTGCTCTGGGATACTTTAGATAGGGATATTCTTGCTTTGTGTAGGAGGTTGGATTAGACTTCCTATTGAGGTTCCCTCCAGCCCTATTTTTCTATCATTTTAGGAATATTATAGATTGATTTTTCTGACATTCAAATATCTAGATTTAGACAAAAAATATTTATCATAGTATGGTTTGCTGTAAGTCCTTCAGTTTGGGTTTATTCAAAATATTGACAAGGGTTTTAATATTAAATAAAAAGGTTGTCTTCTTCTTGGAAAAATCTAAATGTACTATTCAAAAGAAAAAAGATCCTCTTTTGGGTCTGGATTATTTGTGAGTCATACTATGGATTATAAATTCTTGCAATATAGAACAATTCTAACATGTTCAAGGTTTATCAAAATCTTTCCAATAAGGGTGTGCCTCTGAAATGTTAATGTATTAAAGACATTTCTCTTTCAGTTAGACTCCAACAAGCCATGAAATATTTAAACACAAAAGTTATTTCTCTGGCTACATGGCAATGCAGTTCTATAGTTTAAATATTAAAAATAATAGTGCTCAAACATTCTCAGTAAAGCGCAAGAGTTCATTGGCACCAGGCACCTCTTTTCTTCACTCACTGCTGTGGCAAAAAAGATACTTTTATTATAAAAACAAAGATGAACTATTGAGGAATGTACACTCCCTGAATTCTTTCTTAGCATAATATGAAGAAGAGAACTATCATGCTGATTTATCTATCTCAGTATTTATAGATCCTTCATCATGGTAATATCCCAAATGCAAATCAAATTCTTGCTATCCTCCCTATGGGGAATAGTGCATATGTAAAATAATAGTGGGGTGTTTAGGGCATAATCCCACTTCCTGATATAAATCAACATATTGACATATTTCTCTTTAAAGCAGTATATTTTTACTTGTGTTGTTGTTGGAAACAAAGTAAAAAGAAAAACAAAACCAAAAAAATATGTGAAGTGCTGTGAACTAAAGATGGAGGCAGAATCAGTCACATAACATTGAATTCCATGACTTGGAAGAATGTTTCACAAGTCATCCACACTGTAACAACTCAGTGATGCTCCCTGTTTACAAGGTAAAGTCATTATGCAGAATAAGAATATTTGCAAGATAAATTCTGAGGCTCACGTACAACATTTAGTATCCCAGGTTACGGTTATTATTACTGAGTTCAGGAAAAGAAACCTTAAAAGCAAATGTACCAAACCCCACAACCCCAGGAACTGGCACAGGAAACCAAAAATGGAAGTTCCCCCTTTTACATAGAAAATGCTAGGGGTTAGGGTCACAAGCCAACAGGCTAAGGAGAAAAGGAAAAGGTACAGGTAAATAAGCATTAATACTTAGGAACTAGGTAACAGGTAATAAGCAGTAACACTGCAGTGAATTCACTCAAGAACATGTAACAGATAGTGAGTGCTACTATTGTGGTACATATAAACAAGAAAATTTAAACCCTCCCACGTCTCTGCAGGTGCTTCAGACCAGCCTTTAGTCCTGAGAGTGCTCAATTGCCATCTGTGTGGACTTCCACATCCAAGTCCTGCTGCTACAGCCTGCAGTCCCAGCTCCATCACTCCTACAGGAGCTCTGGTCACGTTTCCCTTTGCTGCTGCATCCTCCTGTCTGCTGCTGCTTCCTTTTCCTTTTGTCTCCCTGTCCCCAGTGTCTGGGGGTTATCGTCTGCATGCATGCAGCACAGTTCTGCAAAAGTGTTCCCCCTGGAGACTCCTGGGAGTCATAGTCAAGACATAGGCAGTGGAAGGGGTGGGGCTAATGGGGCTTAGCCTCCCCAAAATGTAGGGCAACAGTAGGGCCACAAGGCAGCCCAACCATGAGATTCCAGCGGCTGCAGCAGGGGTTAGGAGGGGCGTGTGCACAGTGGTAAAAGGAGGAGTGGGGTTGGGACTGGGCTAGTGCTGGGGGAGTGGCAGGTGCTGCACAGCTGGGGTGGGGCAGGACTGAGACTTGAGTGGCTCATGCAGAGCTCACAGCTCTTGCTGCTGTGAGGCAAGTGCTCCCAGATCTACATGGGGCAGGGCAGGATACCACTGTGGGCTGGGGCCAGGGCTGCACCGGGCTGTTACCAGCGAAGGGAGATTGGGCTGGGCTGGGCTGGGTTGCACTAGGGGTGGGCCTCAGTGGCACTAGGAGTGGGGTTATGGGGGGGCTACAGCCACCCCAAAATTTGCTGTAGCCAATCCCCATCCCAGTTGGCACAGCCCAGCCCAGCCCCTAACTGGGAAGAGCCTGGCGCAGCCCTTCATTGGCAGCCTGTCCTGCCTCACGCTGCAAGGCATGTGCAGTGGTGGGAGCCTCTACCCCCTCCCCGTGCCCCCCAGATGAGCTGCTCGTGGCTCCATCTTGCACCCCACCCTGGCTTTGCAAGGCCTGCCCCATCCCTACTCCCTCCTCCCACCCCATGGCCCTTTCTCCTCCCCCAACCCCTTCCCCTGAAGACTTACCTGCTGGGGGGCATGCTCATACACTCAGCTTCCCTCCCCTCCCCCCTCCGCCAAATAATTTTTTCTCCCTCCACCTATGAGTCCAAATCCAGTCAGCAGGGCTTCTTCCCATGCTGTTGCACAGTCACAATATAGTGCATTACATTAAGTTCACACTGTATAATACAAAAGGAACAAGATCAGTGATGTACCCTTTTGATTCCATTAGAACTATCACCCTTAAGTGATGCATAAGTCAGTATATTTGCTGATTGGTTGCTTTGATTTTCTCTTGCAACTGTCCAACCACCATGATTTCTTTGATCCCAGTTTTGCTCCCTCTACCCAGGGATGGTTGTGGGGGGAGGGGCAGTGGCACAGCTGCATTCTTCTTTTGGATTGCACTGCACCATGAGAGCCTCTGGGGATTTTATGAAGTCCCTAAAGCAGGTGAAAATCCTCACTCCCTTCCCCTTCCTGTTCAAAGGCACACCCACTCCCTGACCCTTCCCTGCCACCGCCGTTTGCCTTTCCCTTCTGTCCCAGGGGCAGGGGAACACCAAGCTGTTCCTACTGGCTACATGGAGGCTGGGCTCAACTGGGGATGGGGACAACAGCAGCAGGGATGGATGGGGTGGTTTCTCTTCTCTGTGCCTACTCTGGGCTGTGTGGCGAGTACTCTTCCCCCACACTATTGCCATTGTCCCCTCCACAGCTAAGTCCAGCCAACACTCCTCCTGGGAGTGTTGGCTGGACACTCCTCTTGAGCTTCCCCACCCATGAGAAGTGAAGATAGCAGCAGTGGTAGGCAGGGGATTATGAATTGGAGGGGAGGAGCATGCTTCTGAGCAGAGACACAGGATTTTCAATTGCTTCCGGAACTTAAAAAAGTCTGCCCACACTAGTGGGGGTGGAAAAGGCAGGGGGGCATGGCATGTGGTCAGAAGGAGGGAAAGGAGGGAAAGAACCCTATGCAGTTGAAAGGAGGAAAAGGAGCCAGAGACCTGCCTGGCTCAACAGGGACATTAGGAAACTTCTCAAAAAGAAAAAAGAAGCATATAGGCAGTTGAAAAATGGTTCAGCATCGAGAGAAGTGTACACTTATACAACCCAGGCCTGCAGGTATGAGACAAGGAAAGCCAAGGCATGAATGGAGATAAAGCTGGCAACTGAAATAAAAGACAACAAAAAGTCCTTCTATAGGTACATAGGGAGCAAGAAAAAATCAAGCTCCACTGTGGGTCCCCTACTGAATATGGAGGGGGAGCCCACAGTTGATCCTCGTGAAAAGGCAGAGCTCCTTAATTCTTACTTCACATCAGTATTCTTGAAACCAGGTGTGAACTTATCACCTGTCCAGAAACCCAGAGAATACAGTGATGACAATAGTCCACACAAAATCAGCCCTGAAAAGGTGAAGTTACTCTTAGAGCATTTGGACATTTTCAAGTCAGCTGGGCCAGACAACCTGAACCCGAGAGTCCAAAAAGAGAGCCCTGTACTCATAGCGGGGCCTCTGGCAAGGCTGTTCGAACAGTCATGGAACTCAGGAGTGGTCCCAAATGGCTGGAAGAAGGCTAATGTGCTGCTCATCTTTAAGAACCAGAAGAGGGATGACCCTGCAAAGTATAGGCCTGTCAATCTGACTTTGATCCTGGGGAAAATCTTTGAAAAAATCATCAACCACAAGCTTGTAACTGGTGGGGTGCTGAGAAACAATCAACATGGCTTTGTTGAGGGGATATCATGCCTAACAAACTTGGTGTCCTCTTATGTCTAGGTAACCAACCAGCTGGACATGGGGTATGAGGTGGACATCATCTACCTAGACTTTAGCAAGGCCTTTGATACTGTTTACTATGAGATTCTCTCAATTAAGCTGAAGGGTACGGGCCTAGACCAGGCTACAATAAGATAGGTTGGCAACTGGCTCAGCGGGCGATCCCAGTGAGGTGCAATTGATGGGGTAGCCTCATCCTGGAGGGCCATCTCCAGTGGAGTCCCCCAGGGATCAATGCTTGTGCCCATGCTCTTTAACATCTTTATCAATGACCTGGATGAGGGAGTGGGAAGCACAATGATTAAGTTTGTGGATGACACCAAGCTGTGGGGAAACGTGGGCACATCTGAGAGCAGGGCAAGTACCCAGAATGACCTTGACAGGCTGGTCCTATGGGCGGAACACAATCAGATGAAGTTTAATAGGGACAAGTGCCAGGTCCTTTATCTGGGTAGGAAGAATCTTCACCATAACTATACAATGGGTGGTGGCCCACTGGCTGACACTGCATCTGAAAGGGAGCTGGGGGTGATAATCGACCAAAGGATGAATATGTGTCATCAGTGTGAGAAGGGCCACCTGCATAATCAGGGGCCTGGGGGATAGGCCCTATGAGGAGAAACTCTGGGAACTGGGCCTGTTCAGTCTGAGTAAGAAGACTGAGAGACAATTTGATAGCCACCTACAAGTATGTCGGGGTGAACACTAAGATCTAGGGGAGAAGCTGTTCAGAAAGGCATGACTCAGGAAGATGAGGTCCAATGGGCACGAGCTAGTTGAGGAAAAATCTAGGCTAAACATAAGGAAAAACTTATTTTCTGTAAGGGTAACTAGAATCTAGAACACACTCCCAGAAGAGGTGGTGCAGGCGCTATCCCTGGAGGTGTTCACGAGGAGGCTAGACAAGGACCTTGTAGAGTTCACTTGAACCCAATTATGTCCTGCCCATGGCAGGGGACTGGACTCGATGATCTTACAGGTCCCTTCCAGTCCTTCTATTCTATGATTCTATGCAGCCATCCCTGCAGTGTGGGGTTGCTGCTCCCACAGCCCCCTTTGGGAAATCCTGGATCCACCCCTGCCTCTACCTACCATGCTTCTCTTATCTTCCTATTTCCTCTTCCATTTCTCTCTCCATATCCTCCTTGCTCCCTCCTTTTCCACTCTTCCATGTCCCATTCTTTGTTCCTGCAGACTCCACATCATGCTGGTATCTCTACTTAAACCCACATAAGAGGCCTTAAATTTTCAATTAACGAACAGTTCTACCCTGAAAAGCTGCTATTTAAAACTGCAGCTTCTACTCTGCAGTTTTGCTGCCTGTATGTATTCATTGTCAGATTTGCTGATTTAGTGACAAAAATAACATGTTATGGCTTTTTTCTCCTATTAGCCTTCCTGAAGCAACATAGCTAAGAGAACATGAGATGAATTCTATGCTTCAGTGTATGCTATCAACAAAATTGCTTATTACGTTCAAACCAGTAACACCTCTGCAAAGTCACTGAAAGCAGTGGGGTTGCCCTAGCAAAGAGGTGGTGTGTTGCAAAAGCCATAATTTGAAAAACATCAAATCAAACAGGTGTAACTAAGGCCCTAATCTTCCTTTCAGAGTCAGGCACCACCCACAGATCTGGGGGGCACGTGTCCCCCATGCCTCCCATGGGGATGCACACAGTGGTCCCACCCATGCCCCTGGACAAGCTGCCTGTGGTTCCATCCTGTGCCTCACCCCATCCCAGCTGTGCAGTGCCTGCCCCTGCCCCAGCCACAACCTCTCCCTCACCACAGGGGCCTCGATCTGCTCTCCCATGCCCCTTCCCCCCAACAAATTTACTGGCTAGTTGGTGCTCTCCAAGCTGCTGTGCTGCACTCCTGGCCACATGCATGCTGTGGCTGCCTCTATGCATGTGGCATTTATTGGTGACATTATCTGCCACGTCAACCAAAAAAGCTAGTTGCCAATAATGTCAATTTTCCTTTTATAGGTGCCAATACGATATGGACCGACGTATTGGTGCATCTTTACAGATTAATACCAGAGCCCATTTCTTCTGTGTCCTAGTTTAGTATCCTATGTGCTCGATAACACTGCCTCCCAAAGCATGCCCCTTTGTAAGATGGGTAGAATAATATCTATTTCCAGGGATGCTTGAAGGTTACTTGCTGTAATATTTATGAAGTACTTTATGATGCTAGAATAAAAGGTGTGCTATACTGTACGTGCAAAGTATAATTAATGACATTGCAATAAAAAAATCATAAACCTGATTTTACAATTTAACCCATTTCTTTCTGGTTTGCCTATAGCAGGCCCAGTAAGCCCAACGTTTCACACTCTGGATACTGCTTTCACGCTTTCCACAACAGTGTAACAAACATTTATCCAGAGTGCTTAAGGATATGAGAGCACAGCCAGTTTGGGAATATTGTTAGCTAGGCCTCATTAATAAAATAAGGTTAATGATTTATTCATATCCAGGACAATAAGAGGACAATGATGAGCAGCTACATTAGTGATGAGTAGATGCTTTGGGGGAAAAAATGTGAACATTAACAGAAATTGTCTCTGCCTGTTTTGGTGGCTTGCAAAAAACAGTATGGGTGATTTTCCAGACCAAATCAGTACATTAGGGACCCAAAATTCCCTATTCTGTATATTAAGATAGGAACCAGGAAATTATTCAGATTAATATAGGAATATATTATCACTTGCATGTTTGAATAACTCTCTCAATCTCTTTGCCCTATAGGTAATATTTTTTTCTATCTCTTCACCCTCGCTTTCCAGATGTCTTGAACTTGACATTGTAATTATGACTGCAGACATTAATGCAGAGGTTAAAAAACATTATAAAACAGAGCAAAAAATGACTTTATTTGAAATTACTGCGATTGAAAGATGACTTAATTTTATATCTGGAGTAGTACAAAACACTGTGTTAGTTGTACCCTTCCAGACTATGTTTTAAAACTGTCAAGTTCCAAACAGCATTTCTTCAAACATTGTTGATTTATTTCTTCAGTCAATAGAAGGAATGGGACCTATTTTGTTTATATGTCTGTGGCTCAGAAGCAGCTGATATCCTTATGCAGAAAAAATAATCCCCAGTCAAAGTCTGCAGTCAAAGGCAAGTAAAGCATTCATACTGTCTGCTTATAAATGTACCAGCAAACTACTTTTTTGTGTACACCATACAGCCATTTTGCCACCCTTCCAGAAAAAAGATCCTCTTGTAATTTCACACAAAGCTCCTTCATCATTCATTTTTTGAGTGCTTTGCTCCTACATTTTCCTTAGTAGCCAACATTTGAAAGGGCTGATTTGGCTGAATGTTGCTTCAGCTCCCTCATGCCTCCCTCATGCAACCTTACCAGTCTGCTCTTCTGGACTATTTATATAACCCCTCCAGGTAAGTAATCTCTGGTAGGGATAAATAACAGTATCCTGAGTTCCATCAAGAAAAGAGAAATCATATTACAATGATTTAATCTATCAATGTATTACAACGGTAGAGTCCCATTCACATTTCTTGGGTGGGTGAAAGAAAGTAGATCTTCAAAGAGACAATGCAACATGTGGCAGAATGCCATCTCTGTCTCTCCCCAAACTCTGCTATCAGGTTGATGCCTAATCTGACAATTTGGTTACCATAGTCACTGCAGAGGGCAGACACCTCTGACCCCATCAGCTTCAGTTAACCCTGAGTTGTAACCTGAGCTGGATACACTCCTGAGGCAGGGGGAAACCTGTTCCCTCTGTCTATGTAAGTGGCATCACACATCTGGGTGGGGGCTTAAACTCCCTATTCAATGTTCTAAGCAATGTCATCATGACTGGGAGGGGGATAGAGACCCTGCCAGTCTACCTGGCAACCAATGATGCATTTCAAATTGGTTGGCTGGCAGCCAACAATTGCTGGCCTTCATTGGATCAGATAAATGAGGTCATGAGGTCTATATAAGTTAAGGGCTGCCCAGGATGCAGGGCACCAGCTATGATGGGAAATCTCAGAGAAGCTAAACCATCTGAAACTTGCCCTGTCCTTTGAAATTTGTGGTCAATGAACTGCTTGCCTCCAGAGGAAATCTCCACCTGCCTCGGGATGATACTTGTGAGTAAGCTACTTGAGATCTAACTAGATATATATCTTGCAGTAACACAGATGCATAATCAAAGGCTACCATTCCACTGTTTGCTGTAAGGTATTTCTCTGATATTGCTCTATCCTGTACCCTATTCCATACCTACGCCTTGTAACCAGTAAAGTTCTCCTCTGTACCTAGCATGGGAGGCTTATTAGGAGAGGGCCTAGGTTATGCCTTGGGGTCCCCTTGGTTCAGTTGACTAAGGGAGACCACTATTTGTGCTTCAGACTTAGGGAAGCACCCCAAGTTCTTGCAGTGGGTCAAGTACCCCTCAAGGACTACTAGGCCTGTGTTTCCAAGGTAGCGCAGGGTCAAGATCAATCCAGACCATGGGTGGTGGCAGCGTTATCCCCAGGCTTGCTGGTGTGCTCCAGGTAGGGGGTCAGCCAGATGTGAGGAGCCCCCAGGGAGGCACTAGGAGCCTGGAAGGTGGTCTGGTGCAGTGAGGCGGGTGGCTCAATGCAGGAGCACCCCCTACTGGCTTGCCACATGACAATGATTTAATCTACCAATGTATTACAATGGTAGAGAACCATTCACATGAAAGAAAGTTGTTCTTCAAAAAGACACTGCAGCAACAGTGAGCTATGCAACATCTGTATTTTAGGCATCTTGCTGCCTCCTCAAAGTTCTGGTCCCATATTAGGTTTGCAGGCTTGCTATAAATGAATGGGAAGAGTGGTGTTCAGAAAGGATCCACAAAAATCAGTAGGCTGAGCAAGGAGTCACCAACTTAGCCATTAGGAAATTCTAACAAGACACACAAACTACTTTTGGGCTTCAGGGAAGCCATTTCCATTACTTGGGATTCACAGACCTGAATGTTCTTACTTTCTTATGCAAGTACTAAATGACTGCGCAGTAACTGGTGTTACTGCACAGTACCATTGCTGCATGGTTTTTTTCCAGTGCTACTGCACAGTAGTGTCTCATGTATATGCAATCAGTTCTTCTGAACCCTTAACTTATAGGACAGATAGTCAGGTAAAATGGAATCTGACTAAGTCTGATTTGACTGGGTGACTGTTTAAAAAATGGATAAGCAATTTTGCAAAACCTTAAAAAAAACCCTGAAGATATTCCCATTTTGCAGGTTTTGCATAGGACAATTTCTCACAATTTAGTTTCTCACAATTGTTTAGAGAACCATCTCTCCCCACTTTTGGTCATGAAGTACAATACAAAAAATGATATTTAGAATTTATTGGCTGATAACAAGAGCTTCTTCACTTTTCTTTTTCTTTTTGCTACCATGAAAACTTTTCAGACTTGGAGAACATTTTAAATATTACAAAATAGAAGAAGGACATATGTATATTCCTTTTTTATAACTTTACAATTTTTTGAAGGAGAGCAAGTTTGGAAAATTAACTCAGTATTAGAATGGAAAAAAGAAAAAAACTGCAGACCTCAATTATTCTGGAGCAATCAGTGGGAAAAATTGGGAAATTGAAATTCAAAATATTGAAAAAAAATTAAAACAGAACAAAATTTTGCAAAAAAATACAGCTTTTTACATAACTTTGTCTACTCATTTTTTGGAGAAGATGGTTATTTTTTGTGGAAAAAATGCAAATGAAAAATTTAAACCAATTCAAGTACCAGGACTGGAACATGGAATGTCAACTGGCATACGCCACCGGTGTCCCCTTTACTGAGGTCTTGCACTGACCATAACTCATCTGGATTAGACAATTTGCCCCACAGATGTCATTCCAGATCTAAATGACAGCAAAAATGTGTGTGTTTATCTGTGTGTGGGGTTTGTTCCCAAAGTTTTGGTTTGGGAGCATTTTAAATTATTGTTTACATGATCAGCTCATGCCATGAAAATATATCTTTTTTTTTTATCGAGATTTATATCTCATCTCTCTCCTGACTAAGAAACATGGACATTACTCCACTAAGGTCACTGGGAAACTATACAGTTGTTCAGTTTCCTCTGGGAGAATGGCTGCTCTCCTGAAAGAAAATACAAGTGTGCAGACATACCAGCTTTTTCTCCCTGAGCAAAAATGGCCATTCCAGGAGAAAAATAACCCTACTACAACCAGGTAGAAATAACTCCAGGGAGAGTTTCTCCCAAAAGAATGAATTTCTGCATATATTCCTATGGCTTCACACCCCCTGGGGACCAGGAGGAATGGAGCCATGGGAGAAAGGTTCCTGTGCCTTCCAGAGATGGGGGCCACCTTGATTTCTTGGATTTCTTAGATTTCTTTGCTAGTGATGAAGTCTTTCTATGCAATGCCCAGAATCTTTTGTAGGCATCTAGTTTCATGTGTAATGCTTTGATTAATCACCAGCTAGCTCCCACAATCATATATTAGCACTCACTTATATTTGTTTTTGTTCTGGTGTTGGTTGTCTTTTCTAAACTTGTTGTCAATTCTCTATTGAGATTTCTGTTGACTAGTGCTCTACTATACAGATAAGTGAAGTGTTCTGCCTTCTGGACAATTCTGCCTTCTAGTATGATGGGTTCTGCTTAATATCTGGGTTTTGAAGATGTTTGTTTTGGCATAGCTGATTTGAAGCTGGGGTTAGCTTATTATTTTTGCTAGGTTGTTGGTCTTTGTTTATAGCTTGCAGAGACATTGATCAACAGCACAATGTCATTAACAAAGTCTAGGTCATCTAGATGTTTGCCAATATTTGCATGGCCTACATAATTTTATGCTTATCTTGCATTTGATCACTATACAACTACAACCAAATCTACTTACCTGAATTCTTACCAGATATATGTAATGAACATTATTATAAGCAGATAAGGAGCTATATTAAAACAATGGAAGAAAAAGGATATACAAACATAATTTATGTAAAAAAGAATCACTGAAATACTATGGAAATTCATCACAATGCCACCTAAATTCTGGTAGCATTGTGAATATTCAAGACCTTGTGGTTATGTCTTATACATTTGGGCAATGATTTTAAAAATGTCTGAACTCATCTTACAATGTTGCATCTGCAAACATTTATAATGGCAGAATTTTACAGCATGCAGATATTTAAGGTATTCTTTCTAACTTTTATAAAACACACCCACATCCACATTCATTTTTACCAACAAAATTGTTCTTGTAATTTCTTTGGAGATCTCATTTCATAATCAAGTGTTAATGTTATTTTCAATTAATTCAATAAATTCATTTCTTGTTGTATAACTGTCCTGTTCACCAGAATTTTTTAATGCTTTCATTTATAGCTGGCTATATTTTTAAAATAAGTTAATGACATGAGTAAAATTCAAATATAAAAATATGGCTAAACAACTGATAAACAGAAATATATTTACAAAATAAATTGTTCAGGATGGTTGCAAAGTGGAATTGTGAATATAATAATTTTGAATGTAATAATATTGTTTCCTTAGTAAAAATTGTATTTGGTCAGTACATGGTTTTTAGGGTTAATTAGGCACATCTATATGTAGGGAGCTGATGTCCCCCTACCTCCTGGCCTGTGGGGGATCCCCAGCAGGGCTGGGGGGGGCAGAGATTGGGGGCCCCCACACCTGTCCGGCAGGTGCCTGTCTTAGGGCTCTGGAGGCGCAGGTGAGGGAGCTCCAGGAGGAGGTTAGCAGGCTGAGGGGGATCAGGGAGGCGGAGGATGAAATTGACAGTTATTTCCTTTACCTGCAGGACCAGGCACCGAAAGAAGAAGCAGCCCGGGGAATGCCCTCCACAGCAGAGTGGCAGATGGTTACAGCCAGGACCGGAGCAGCTCGCAGAGAATCGGTACCAGCTTCTCCAGTCCGACTGGAGAACAGGTACGAGGCCCTGGCGACCCTGCAGGAGATGGAAGGGGAGGAGGAAACCCTTGGGCAGGAAGAAACACCACATTCTTCACACTCCGAACA
>NW_005842324.1:1061160-1061376 GCF_000455745.1 Alligator sinensis
GATAACCTGGAGAGGGTCCAGAGAAGGGCCACTTGTATGGTTAAGGGCCTACAGACCAAGCCTTACGAGGAGAGACTAGAGAAACTGGATCTTTTCAGCCTCCGCAAGAGAAGGTTGAGAGGTGACCTTGTGGCTGCCTATAAGTTCATCACGGGGGCACAGAAGGGAATTGGTGAGTATTTATTCACCAAGGTGCCCCCGGGGGTTACAAGAAAT
>NW_005842324.1:1061574-1063526 GCF_000455745.1 Alligator sinensis
GGACTCGATGAATTATTGAGGTCCCTTCCGACCCTAACATCTATGAATCTATGAATCTATATGAGACGTTTACTGCACAGTTAAGTAATTGGCTCCACAGTAAACATCATGCATTTACACATGCCCCTATTATACTAGAGTAAACTAATTTACTCCATAGCAACTCATGTGAAGACACTGCCCGGGCTGGCTGGGGCATGAGGGTGCTTCAGTACCAGGGCTGTCTGCCAGCTAGCCCTGCACCTTTGTGCCCCAGCCAACCCCTCCCCAGCATGTCCGGTACAGTACTTTTCAACATCTTTATTAATGATTTGGATGTGGGTGTGAAGAGCTCACTGGCCAAGTTTGTGGATGACACCAAGTTATGGGGAAGCATGGTCACACTTGAAGATAGGTTACAGTTACAGGTGGACCTAGACAGGCTGGCAAGTTGGGCCAATCAGAACCTGATGAAGTTCAACATCAAGAAATCTAAAGTGCTCTACCTCGGGATGAGCAATCGCCAACACACCTGTAGGCTTGGTGACACCAAACTGATTAGCACCACAAATGAAAGGGACCTAGGGGCAATAATAGACCACAGTATGAATATGAGCCGGCTGTGCAATGCTGTAGCCAGTAGGGCAAATAATACTCTGGCATACATCAATCGATACATCTCCAGCAAAGCCAAGGAGGTGATTCTTCTGCTCTACTCAGCACTGGTGAGACCATAGCTGGAGTACTGCGTCCAGTTCTGAGCTATAACAAAGACATGGACAAGCTTGAGAGAGTCCAAAAAATGCCACTTGTATGATCAGAGTCTTAAAAGGCAAGCCATATGAGGAAAGGCTGAGGGATCTGGGACTCTTAAGCCTGAGGAAAAGGAGGCTGACAGGGGATCTGGTAGCAGCTTACCACAACACTAGGAGAGTACATCAAGGGCTCGTTGAGCAAGTGTTCACCAGGGCACCCAAGGGGAAAACCAGGAGTATTGGACACAAAATCCTGGAAGATTGATTCATGCTCAACATTAGGAAAAACTTCTTCATAGTCAGGGTGTCCAGACTGTGGAATAAGCTCCCTCCAGAGGTGGTACAATCGCCTACCCTGGAAATCTTCAAGAGGAGACTGGACAGTCACCTTGCTGGGGTCACCTGACCCCCAGTTATCTTTCCTGCTTGGAGCAGGAGGCTGGACCCGGTGATCTTCCGAGGTCCCTTCTGGCCTTATAATCTATGAATCTAAGTTGTGCCAGAGGGAGCAGCCCCAGGCTGGCAGGCTAACATCCCAACCCCCTGCCCGCAGGGACTGCCCTGACTTGGCTCAATGTGTTGCAATCCCAGGCACACGTGTATACATGCACCCAGGATCAATAAGCTCTGGTGTGATAAGCCCTGGAATTTATTGCAGTGAATTAATATTATGTGTAGACATGCTCATTGAACTCTGAAAAGCACTGTCTCTCTGTCTTCAAGGCATTTTAACCTGGGGTTGTCTGGGTTTGAAGCTGAATCTTGATATTTAATTTTAAACAAGTTGTATTTTTCTGTCTTTCCATCTGGTCACCAACAAAATGTTTTATTTTGATTTGGGGGCTACTTTTTAAGGTACTGGCACAAAACCCCAAATTTGCTTTTGTTAGCTCGGAGAATGGTGTACTGTGTATCCCATGCAAACCCACCCTACTGTATTCCAAAGTAGGTTGCAGTTCACCTGAGGGAAAGCATTTGACTACTTCCCCTTGGAGATTTTCAACATCTAGGGCTAGTTTTTAACTTTGCTGTGAGCACCACTGAGCTCATCATGCCTTCTGCTGTGAGCTCATCATGCCTTCTGTTAGCTCATTTAGTGCAAGTCATAGCTAAACTTCTTCCAGGGTTCAAAGAAAACCAGGTCACTTATTTTGAGTCTTCTTTTGACACAACAAATTCAGTTTGTTCTTAAAGTACCTAGTACCCTGAACAAAGGAA
>NW_005842324.1:1063557-1069367 GCF_000455745.1 Alligator sinensis
AGAATAACATTGCCTCAGTTCAGGCCATAAATGTTCTCCAGCTTTTCCAAGGACCAACAACCTCCTTTTCTCTTTCTCTTTTTCTCTTTCTTTCAGTGAGGGCCCTTTATAAAATGCTCCCATTTGGGCATTTGCCTAGGGGTCCAATTCCCCACACCTGTACCACCTTACCAAACAGAGCTAGCTACATCTTTTATATCCTTAAAGATTTGGATCTACCCCTTGTTACTAAGCTGAAATCATAACCATGAGTGATGGTCACTCATAGGCTCTTTTAGATAGATCGTGCAATGCTGATGTGTATTTACACACCCAGGTAGAAAGATTCTGAGAGGATACATTGAATCAGATTATCCTTTATGCTCCCAGCTGTGCTGATTCTTAATTAATGGGTGCATCTATATGAGACATTTACTGCAGAGTTGACTAATTAGCTCTGCAATAAACATCGCGCATCTACACGTGTGGAGCTATTAGGCTGGAGTAAACTAATTTACTCCAAAGCAGGGTAGTACTTGTAAATACAAGTACTATCCTGCTGCATAGTTTTTGACTTCACAGCAGCACACATGTAGATGTTGCCCCAGCTGGCTGGGGTATGTGGGTGCTTCAGTGCAGGGATTGCCCGCCAGCTAGTCTCACACTGAAGCACCCTCATGCCCCAGCCAGCCCCTCCGCAGCATGTTGAGCTGAGGGGGAACAGCCCCAGGCTACCAGGCTGACCCCTGAGGCCCCCTGCTAATCAGGGCTGCTCCAACCCAGCTCAATGTGCTACAGTCCCAAGTACATGTTCAAATGGCGCACCCAGGAGCAATAAACTCTGGTAGGAATAAGCACCAGAGTTTATTTCTTCACATTAATTGCATGTGTAGACATGCCCAGCATGGGTTACTGCCCCTGGGGGAAAAGAAGGTCAGAGGAACTTTGAGTCACCATAGGTCCTGTGCAGAGACCTTGCCCAGTGTCTAGAAAACTCAGTACTTATCTTTTAGAGATTTATTTTATATAAACAAATGCCAAAATACATGCTTTGTTTATATTACATTAAAAAATAGCCTACTTCTAGGCTGAAACTTGATAAGTCTCAACCAAACCAAATTCTTACATCTGAGTTTTTATAAACCCTTAATGTTGGCAGTTCTAATAGGAATGCTAATACCTATTTAGACAATGGTGCTGCCAGGTAGAGGTAGTGGAAGGATGGGCTACACATCACAAGAATGAAAAAATGCACCTAGACTGATGGATATAATGCTAGTTACAAAACAATGCAAGAGGAATCCAGCCAGAAATCTGAACCTAGGAAACATTTATTTTTAGGCTTTCAGTTTATAAGGAGAGCAAAAGAACCTTAAGGGGAAAACAGTGTCAACAGTTCACACAAAGTCTCATTTTATGTTTGGGAAAAGCCAAGTTACACTGAAACTATAACTATGATGGAATTTAAGAGAAGACACAATAAAGGCAGCAACAATCTATACCTGTTACACAGAAGGTCACTTCTAGGAGGTTTTGATGTAGTGAAACTTGAAAAATATATTCATTTTTGCCCAAAGGCAGAGGCTGGTATGGTAGCTTGGGGACCATGAAGGTAATTGTTCCTAAGAGGGAAAAGAAAATGTTCCATAAAGTTCCAATTGCCTTTAAAAGGGAGAAACATTTGAAGGACTCTTCAGTGCTGTTCTAAGTTCACCTGAATGAAACCTTTTGCACAGTACTGCTTTCATCAATAGGTGTTGCTGCAGTCAACAGAAATTGCTGTCTATAGAGGGGATTGGGTTGGGGGTTGGAGGAGGGTAATATCAAAGTGACAAAGCAGAATTGGTATACACAGGACTTTAAAAACAAACAATTTATCTATAAGATCCTGAGCATTTTAAAAATCAAATGCTGAAAAGAAAGGAAGAAGAGGGGAGGAGGCATGTTGAGATTCTTTTTTTCAGAAAGCTGGTCTGTCTGTTATTTTTCTGCATTGTTGATTAATATAATTGAAGTATACATAACTGAAACAGAAAAGGAAATAAGACTTCTTCAGGGACCCATTAATTTCTTAAAGATAAAGTGTTTGAAGGTTCAAAGGCTTTGTTAAAGCTTATTTTAAATTTAAAATTTCCATTGCCAAGGGATTGATTACCATTCTTGCTTTAGCTTTGTCAAACAATAAGTTGATCTCAGTCCTTTCAAAGTTTCATGATGATGTACTTACTATATTCAGTTAACTGTAAAAAGGAGAGGAGTGTCTTATATATTCTGTCAAGGACAGTAATTTCACAAAATATCTAAACTGAAAACATCGAAACCTTGTAAATCTAGACTTGTCTCTCATTGCAAGTCATAGTATCTTTGAGATACTGAGATAATTTCTGTGTGTTTCAAGCACTCTTTTGAAAAACATATCTAGCTTTATATATTTTAGTACATATTATATGCACTGCAGTTTAATAATATACATACTTTTCACAGCATGTAATATAAATTATACATTTCTGAGAATCTTTATTTTACAGCGTTTGTGGCAAGCTCAGCTATCTGCTTTCTTGCTAAATTCCATTATTTTATTTCATGACCTCTAGCTCATTTCTCTCCTGTCCAACACTGAATGTAAGCCCAATGGCCATGGAAAGATTTTTTTTTAATAGTAGCAAGCACAATACAACCCCAACCATTGATCAGGGTTTCAAGGCGATATGGCAATAAAAATAAATAAATAAATGCATTGCTTGTTTTTATTATTTGTACAATACATTGGGTTATAGTATCTTTTCCTGAAGAAAAAAGGGCCTTCTTAACCCAAAACTCTTTTTCTGAAAGGGATTGTTAATAACTAAAACATGTTTGGTTTGGGTGTTTTTGAGTTTTCAACAAGAACCGAAATATAATATACATCTGCATGTTTGAGATTAAACCTAATGATTAAATTAAAAAGGTTTGCATGAAGAAATCATTGGCCTACTCTAATTATGTAACATTTGTATTATCATTACAACACCTGTAGCCTTCAAGTGCAGTATTTAACTAGCTGAAGTTTAGGGAAATTCAAAATGGTGTCTTCAGCTTTTCAATCATCATTCTTCAGCTTCATAGATCATTTTGCAGCATGATTATTTCTATCTGCCTACATGCCACCAGCAATAAGGAACAAAATCAAGCTTTGTCTGTAGAAAAATTATTGAATTTTTCTGTCTAAAGAACAGCCTTTCTGCTCTTCATTCCCTGGACTTTAACATGTCAGGAAGGGAACTGACATTGGAGACTATGAGAAAATATCAGTCTGGGTGCAGCTACATGAGATGCTAACCGTGCAGTAGCATAATAACACTGCGCAGTAGTGTGGAGGGAAAAACCCACACTAATACACTACTGTGCAGTAGTTTTAGGCTACTGCACAGTTAGCATAAATAAAAAGCTGTGCGTCGGCACTACTGCGCAGTAGCACCAGTCACTGTGCATTGATTTAGTACTTGGTTATGTAAGTACTAAATTTAATATGCAGTAACTACAGTGCATTAAGGAATGTGCAGGTGCACCCTCTGTGTTGCAAAATTCAAATTCTTATGATTTTATTGTGAGTCTCACAAGATTTGATATTTTTCTTAAATCCTCAGCTCCTGAAGACAAATCATTCTCAGGTTTCATTTTAGATAAAGTTTCTAGTTCTCGTGATTGTTGAGGAGACTTTTAAATGTGACCAGAGTGGAATTCTTATGGTTCCAAAATCAGAGAGCTAATAAAAAGAAGCAAACATGTATTTTTGAAAAAATATTGTGATTTTTAAGATTGTCTCCCAATGTTGAATCCTATTCTGGATTTCTGAATGGTTGGCAATTGTAATATTAAAACTGTAATATGAATTGTCTTATCATTGGTATCATGAGCAGCAATTGGGAGAAGGAGGAGGAGAAGGAGGAGGAGGAGGAGGAAAGTATACTTTGAAAGAGCAAATGTCTTTTTATTTGGACATCCAAAACTCTTGAGGAAGAGGTGATATTTTTTATTAGACTAAGTAGATAGTTGCAAAAAGAGTTTTTATTTGAAAGCTTTTGGGTTCAAACTTCCTTCTTTAGGCAAAGTAGAAGTCAAATATTGTAAAATTTATCTCAGGTGAAAATGAAACTTCATATTGCGCAGGAGAGCAGAAGGATATTATGGGGCTCCTGGTTGGAAAAGTTCAGTTGTGAAAAGCTGCTCCAGAAGTATGCAAATTAGGCTTGAACAAAAGCAGAAGCATGTTGCTTACCTTAAAAGTGTTGGATGGTAGGCAGGATGTTGTATTTTGCTTCTTTCTTGTAGTTGTTTATATTTCACAGGAGAACCGAGATGGTATGTTTCTCCTGGGTAAGAAAAGTCTTTTGTGAAAAAGTTGCTCTGTGAATATGCAAATTAGGCATGAACCAAGTCTGGAGCAGGTCGCAGGCAGGAGACTGAATTTTGCTTCTTTCCTGGTCAACAGAAGTTTTCTGCTTGGAGACACTGATTGGGCACATGTACATGGGACACTTTGCTGCTCAGTAGAGCTAGTTACTGAGCAGTAAATGTTCATGTCTATATGTCCGTGTCTACATGCCTGCTTGGTGCTGGACCCAATGATCTTCTAAGGTCCCTTCTGGCCTTACAATCTATGAATCTATGTGCAGATGCTTACTGCACAGTAATTGGCTCTAATTGTGAGTAAATTTGCTACCTGCAGATGCAAGTAGCATATTTACTCAAGATTACTTAGTGTGCAGTAGCACCTGACTGGGAGCAAATGTGCTTCCAGTCAGCCTGGTACCAGGTGACAGGAGATTGCTCCCTGCCCAGGGAAGCTGCATGCTGCCAGGGTAGGCTCTGCTACCAGAGCCCATATGTGTACAATATCCTCCTGTCCTGCAAGCAGAGAGCTCCCAGCCCTTGCTCCAAGTTCTTTATCCCCTAGCTTGAGTCCCATGGTCACAGGGCCTGGGCTGGGAGAAAAGAATCTTCCAGCACTGGCCCCACAACCATGGAGCTGGCACTGGGAGGTAAGGATATACTAGTGCCAGCCCCATGACTGCAGAGCTGGCACTGGGAGATAAGGACCACAGGGAGTGGGAGTAGTCTGCTGCTAGGAGCAGCAAATCTGCTCCTGTGTCCCTGCACATGTACACACATGCTTGGGAGAGTTTTTCTCTTGAGTAGTTTACTCATTACTCCAAGATTATTTGCACGTGTAGATGCACTCACTTCCACCTTGTCACAGATTTGAAATGTGGAGCAAGAAGTTTGGAGTGTAAACAAGCAATAAGGTGGAAGAGAATGGTACTTGGTGATAGCTGCATAATTGAAGTACCTTTTCATATAGCACAGAACCAAAGTGACTTCATCTACTCCAAGTAAAGCTGGTGACTGTATTAAAGGAAATGATTCGGGTACTGGAGGCACAACTATCAACCCTATTTGGGAGTGAAAAGAATGCAAATATTCTGGAAAGGAGGCACAAGAGGCTGAAAAACAAAAAGACAAGTGACATCATGTGACTGATGTCATGACCCAAAAGGCATGATTGTGTGTGTGTGCTTCGGCATCAGAATTATCCACGTTAAGTTGCAGAGCATTGCATGGGAGTTTCCTATAGCAAGAGGAAACTCCAGTGCAGGGACCAGTTTCCCGCCTTTTCTGCAGCTTCTTTTGCAGAGTGCATTGCTCGAGTTGCAAGAGGAATGCACGGTGCAAAAGAGTTCCCGCCACCGGTATGCAAATTTGTTCCCCGTGATTGGCTAGTGCTAAATTATTCACACGTGGCGGCTAGCGATTGGCCTGTTAGCCGTATAAGAGGCTTGAGCAGTTTCCGC
>NW_005842324.1:1069726-1070395 GCF_000455745.1 Alligator sinensis
AGAGTTGTCCTTGGAGAAGTGGGAAGCGCGGCGTGGCAAGTGTCGCCGAATTAGAGATGCATATTGTTTACCACCAGGTGGGTGGAGCGGGCGAGAGATATGTCAGCGGACACTTTTCGCTGAGGAAAGAAGAGGGAACTTCCGAGGACGAAGCCCTTGGAGGGGGAGAGGTGTATCTTCACCCCGTGGCGTTCGGGTGTATCATGGGCGATGAGCGGGTCTTGTTCAAGCCCCTCGATACCGTGTCCCTCGCCAAAGTCGACCCGACAGGCGCGGTGAGCCCAGATCTATCTTGAAAGTGTGCCCGTTGCCCTAGATGCGCCCAAGAGATTAAAGAACCGGCGCAGATCGATTGGTTTTCCCCCGGCATGATGGTGCCGAAATTGAGGGATCGCGGGCGTCCGTCCAAGCTCTGTAAAGACCCGGAGACAGAGGAGTGCCCCGTGAAAGAGAGAGTGGCCCTACGGGACAACGAGGGGGGAAAAGTGAGTGCAGCTTTCCGAACTGTAACTAACTTAATGAATGAGGGTTTAAGTTTGAAGGCCCAGCTGCATGTGGCCGTTCAGGCGGTCAAAGAAGCGGCTGAGAAAAGGGATCTCGGAACGCCGGCCCAAGATGGTGCCGAGCCACAGGAGAGCCGCATGGAGAGGCTGGGAGAGAAGGGGGGAG
>NW_005842324.1:1072042-1079841 GCF_000455745.1 Alligator sinensis
GCTTGAGCAGTTTCCGCCCAAGCCGAAGAGGACTCCACATCCATCTCGTGGGGACTCTGGGTACACGGCAGGGTAATAGAAACCCTGTGTGAGATCCAGAGGAGCGTGGTGGCCTGATCCACCGCCCACCTATTCCCGTCTTCGAGCGCGACTAATATAAGACGTATTTACGATTTCTACATTGGTGGCCTGTTCACCCAGAACATCTGGAGCTCTGCACCGTAGAGCCTAGCAACCTCCACGAGACCGTCTGTGTTGTGTCTGTCTATAACTGCAACTTAATCAAGCTTTCCAGCCTACACCATTGCCATCTCGGTGTAAGTAAACAATCTTTTAAACTACCGATACGCGTCCGTGCCTAATTCCAGAGTGAAGGCCTTCCCTCTCCGCCCCCGCGTGCCCGGGCTGCTGGCCACAGCCCGCGTGCAGCGCAAAAAAGGGCTCGGGGCGCTCCCGGCCTGCACAACTGACAGAAGACGAAAGATCCCTGGGGTTGAAAAGACAGAAAGTGAACTAAGCAACTGCTTTCACGTTCTCTGTATGGGATCTTCTGAAGAGAGCCTGGGGACAATGGAGAGTAAGGATCACAGTTATACTACATAGATGAGAAGGCCCCAAGGATGAGGATTCTATGACCACCACACTTGAAAAGGGGGGAGGAAGATGGTAGTGGTCATGGACTTCCTTCCTGTCAAAGAAGACAGAAGAACCAATTTGTTGTCTGTCCTTGGAGACTCATGAGTATACTGCTGTCTGCCTGGAGCCCTAATCCAGAATGTCAAAAAGTTTGCTGGAGCTCATTTATCCCTCAGTCTACAATCCCTTCCTGCTTGTCATGTTGGCACCAGTGATACAGATGATAATGACCCTGAATGGATCCAAAGAGATTGCAAGGCTCTGGCAGGAAGATAAAGGTGTTTAGAATGCAGTAAGTTAGTCTTTCCCATTGAAGATAGAGGCCCAGGGAGAAACTTTAACACTATGGAGGTAAATACATAGCTCAGATGGTTGTTTTGACAGGAAGGTTTTGGATTCCTTCACAACAAGTTGATGTTTTGGGAAAAAAAAGATTTCTGTCCAGGGATGAGATCCATCTGATGAAGACTGGGAAGGGCATTTTCAGGCATCATTTGGCTAATATGATGAAGATGGCTTTACACTAGGTTTTACAGGAGATGACAAAGAAAACTCATTGGTCACTGTTCCTCCGATGCAAAGGAATAAGATCCAAGAGAAGACGGGGAAAAAGAGTTGAAAGATGAAAACCAGTAGGGCAAAATGCAAAGTATTTTAGATGTTTATATATAAAAGCAAGGATTAATGGGAACATGGTATTACAGAAATTTGATGGAATAACACCCATGAAAACTATAAACATAAAGGGACATGAAAGTCGCATGCCCTCAGAGGCTGGGTGGGGCATGGCGAGGTCCCGCAGGCAGCAGTGGCACTGTTGGTGGTGGGAGCATGACAGTGGTGAGCGGTGAGCTCCCACAGGCAGCCATGGCACTGTCAGCGGTGGGGGTGGCAAGCACCAATCAGCAGTTGGCAACCACCCACAGATGCTGCCAGCAGCATTGGCAGTGGCCAGCAGCAATCGGGGACCGCCTGTAGATGCTGCCGGCAGTGTCAGCAGCAAGGGAAGGGGTGGTGAGCGGTGACAGTGTCAGTGGCGCTGCTGGCAGCTTTGGTGGCGCTTTTTGCAGGGGGTGCATGTGCACCCCCTACGCATCACCAATGTAGAGGGATATACCTTGTTTTGTACGGGTAGATTCAGAAAAAAATGAATGTAGTACTGCACTATGTGTCAAAAGTACATATACTTGTTCCTAGGACCAGAAAGAAGAATGCAACAGATATGAGTCTATCTAGTTAAAAAAAAGATTAAAAAGGAAAAAGAACAATAGTCATAATATGGTGGGGATTACTATACACTGCTACATCAGGAAGAAAAGGTGAATGGAGACATTCTTCAAGTAAGTAAAAAGAATATCCAAATCTCAAGAGTACTAGGGGTGATGGTATTAATGAGAGGATTTTAACTCCCCTGATATCTACTGGAAGAATAATATAGCAAAACATAAAATGTTCAGTAAATTCTTAATATATGCAGAGGATAACTTTTGTTTCAGAACACTGAGGCTACAACTGGGGAACCATCCACCTTGAATCTTGTTCTAACCAACAACGAGGGATTGGCACTGAAGAGTAAACAGGAAACTTGGAAGGAAATGATCATGAAAGGGATCTAAGAAGGGAAGGTCTGAGATTAGCAGAACAAGGATGCTAGACTTCAAACGGGCAGATTTCAATAAACTGAGAGAAGTAGTAGGTAAAGTCGAATGTCTAGACAGAGCTTAGGATAATGAAGTCCAAGAGGGCTAGCAGCTTGTAAAGGGCATGGCACTGGAGGCTCAACAAGAAGCTATTCTAACATTATGGAAAGATAGAAGAACCACAGGAGATTCAGCTGGCTACACAAGGAGCTTCTTGGCTGTCTTAAAATTAAAAGAGAAATAGCCTGTCAATGGAAAGAAGGGCAAATCTTTAAGGTTGTATACCAAGGAACAGCAAGAACTTGCAGGAAGAAATAAGGAAGGCAAAAAGATATACAACTGCCAAGGAATATTAAAGACAGGAGGAATAGGTTCTATAAATGTGTGGACAAAAAAGAAAAATTAAGGAAACTGTGGGCCCACTACTCAATAGCCAGGTGAGCTATTAACAGAAGATGCAAAGGAGGTAGAGCTTCTTAATGACTATTTTCCTCAGTCTTCACAAAAAAATAAAAAGCTGTGATCAGCTTGTTTTCTCTGTTAAAAAAACTCCCCAATTTTCAGATAAAAAAGTAATATCTATATCTAGATATAGATATAGAGTGATGTTTCATTTTTAATCACTGAAAAATGTGGATTTTGGGTTACTTTTTTTAATCCAAAAATTGGGGATTTTTTTTTTTATATCAGAGAAAACCAGGACAGATAACAAAACTACTAGAGATGAAGAAGGAGAAGAACTGTAGATGTATAAGTAAAGAGGCATGTCAGAAAGGTTTTGATAAATTTCAATGAATTTATGTTGTCAGATCCTGCCAAATTCATTCCAGGATGCTGAAGGAATCTTGGAGCCATGGAAATATTTGCAAAGTCATGGAAGACAGCAGAGGTCCCAGAGGACTGAAAGAGGCCTAATATAGTGCCCACCCTTAAAAAGGAGAAAAGGAGGGCCTGGGGAATTATACATTGGTCAATTTAACTTCAATACCTGGGAAATTAGTGGAGCAAATTATAAAACAATTATTTTGCAAGTGCCTAGAAGAGGAAGGGGTGATCACTAGCAGCAAACGTAGATTTGTTCAGAACCAAATATGTCAAAGCAACTTGATATCCTTTTTTAACAGTGTAACTAGTTTGGTGGACAAAGAGAATGTAGTAGACATAATTTACTTAGTCTTCAGTGGGCTTTTGATTTAGTACAACAAGATATTCTTATAAGTAAACTGGAGAAATGTGGACAAGGTAGTATTATTGTTAGGTGGACACATAATTGTCTGAGTAACTAAGCAAAGAGTAACTGCAAATGAATGAGAAAGGAAAGAAGTTTCAAGTAGAGTTCCTCAGGAGTGTGTTCTGGATCTGCTGCTGTTTAATAGTTTTATCAATAACTTCAATGCCAGAACAGAGAACTTCCTTGTTAAGCTTGCAGATGATACAAACCTAGGAGCGGTTTGGAGATTATGAGTAAAATTTAAAAGAATCTTTATAACTTGGAGAAGTGGGCTACAGACAACAGAATGAAATTCAACAAAGACAAATGTAAGGTGCTACACCCATGGAAGACCTAGGAAAACCAAATGTACAAATACCAAATTGAAGATAACTGATTAGGGCAGTATTAGCAGCATTGCTATGAAAGGTATCAGGTTTTGGTGGATCACAGACTCATCATGAGTCAGCAACATGATGCAGTTGCAAGAAAAAGCAAACGCAATTTGGGGGCTGCATTAGCAGGAGTATTGTAAATAAGACATGCAAGGTAGCACTCTACCAGCACTGTTTAGGCCTTTGCTGGAGTATTGTGTGAAGTCCCAGGCTCTGCATTTTAATAAGGATGTAGAGAAACTGAAGAATACCCAGAAGCAAGCAATAACACTGATATTGAATACAAGCCATATTAGGAAAGGTAAAGTGTAAATACTATATCATTGGATAATAGACTAATAATAAATTGTTTATTATTAGGAGTTCATGCCTCTAATACATACACAGATAAATTTACATCAATCTTACAGTATTGCCAAGAAATCTTGGTAGGCCAAAGATCTACTGGCCCATCCTTAGTATAAATATCAATACACTGGCTGCCCAATGGGTATTGATGTTACTCGCCTTTAGTGTGGGTATTGGAGAACAAGGAATATGATAGGTACCTTTTACCTGTTCCACTGTTGAACAGAGGCAGAATGAATAGAGCTCCTTCTGCAGGCCCAAAAGTATTACAACAGCAACTGCCTTTCCTGCCTAGCATCTGTGACAATGCTTTTACAATTGAGTCATATTAAAGGGTCTGTTATTATTGTTTTTTGGTTTGGGGTTCCTGTTTGCTTTCCAACCATAGTGGCTAGAAACTGCTTTAAAAAAAAAGTTTTGGTTCTGCAGAAGTTGATGACACTTTACATAGGCATTGGAAAAGCTGCTTCCTCATTCAAAGGTGGAATTTCCCAAAGCCCATGTAGATGGCTTAGAATAAGTATGATCTTCATGTCAAAAACTGATTTTTTGATTGCATTATTTTTTGCTTAAAAATTAAAAAACAAAAGCCTTCTCCCCAACCTCCCAAACAGCATTAATTTGGAATGGGCTAATTTTATGTTCTGAGTGGGTCAGTTTAGTTAGCCAACAAGGAAAGTGTCTCTTTAAACAAACTTTCCATTTGAACTCTCCATGGGATATGGTCATCATCTTCTCCGCTAAATCAGAAAAATGTGAAATTCAAAAAGCCCATGGACTTAGCTTGCCCTTTATCGATATGTCTGTTAACACAGTCAGAGCAAAGTGTCCCACAGTGCTTTCTAATCCATTGGTGGCCACTGTGACACAGCAGTAAAAACAAAGCTCAGCTCACCTGATGAGATTCAGAGAAGCCCTGTAGGAGGCTCAGACCAAGATTTATTCTTTTTTCACTTACAGAAATGTGCAACACCCCTTGTAGTTTGGTGGCCACAGAAATGAGTACAGTCAGTCTTTTCCTAAGCAATAATCCTGTCCTGTTAACCTCATTGGAATATGTTACTAGGATTTTCCATCTGAGAAACCAATTATTGCCTTGACAAATTGGTAACCTGGCCTGTTACCCTTATGTGATGAGGATAGTTGGCATGGCTTATTAATATTATGTCTCTGGTGCTATGCATCACACTCCCCATGTGCAAAGGGACCAATTATTGCCCCAAGGAGTTTATGATTTAAAATGAGTAAAGGCACACATCAAAAGAATGACTGTATTGGAGTATGGAAGGAAGACAGAGAGAAAGGAATAGTGTCCAGGAGTGTGTGTTTTCCTGGAGAGAGTAGCTAACACATATATTTCCTGTCTTAAAAGCCTTGTTAATTGTTATATAGCTAATTTTAAAGAAATGATCACACTTTAATATGGCATAAATATCTCTTAAAACAAAAATGGTAATGTGGGTTATCAAAATTCTGTGCCTTTGCAATATTTACAAATGGTAGCAGCAGAGAAGACCAATGAATAATCAAAGCTAGGGCCCTAATTGTGTCCTGTAAGTAAGGCTGCAAAATAAGTGACACCTCAAAACTCTGTTAGTCAATTATACAGTATATGGAAGTTAGGGGGAGGCTGTATTATGTAACTCAAAGTCATCTGATATATAAAGCAGAGCTGGAGAGGTTCTAGCCATTTATAACACACAAACCCAAAACAGTACTTTTCAAAGAAAATATAGCCCATTAACAACCAGAATAGAATAGTTTATTAGTCACTAGATTGCTTTTGCTGCAGGAACTAGCTTGTTTAAAACTAGTTTGGGAACTTCTACACTATATGCAGCCATAATACCCATTTATCTGATTGACACAGAATGTAGGTGCTAATTAACTCCTTGAGGTAATTAAAGATTAGTTTTGCTTGTTATGTAATGGCATCAACAGACCAGTGTTCATGGAGATAACTGATGCTAGACACAGTACAGCTATGCATGGGAGAAGCCTGGCCTTACATGTGGCCATGTGAGACCTTCCTGGATTATAGATCTGAGCATGAGGGGAGAAGGCACTATACAACCTGCAAAATATGGGCAGGTAGGAAGCAAGCAATGATAGGAGAGGAGGGTGGAACCATGGCAGAGTAAATGGTGACATAACAGGGCTGGTTCCTGCAAGGGGTGGAGCCATTTGACCCTGATCCAGTAAAACATAGTACATGATTAATTTTTAGTAGGCTTATTGCCACATTGACTTAATTAAACTACACATCACAATTTCTTCCTGGAGCTCCTCCTGATAATACAGCATGTGATGGCTCTTACAATGGGCTGTGTCTAAAGATCCACTAAAGGTTGGCAACCTTTTGAAATGACAGGCAGCCTCATTCGAGCTAGCTCTGAATATGAGCTACCACTTCCAACACCAGCCAGCGCTGCCATTGCTTCTCCTGCCACCAAAGTGCATCATCACCATGCACTCCCTGCACACCTCCCATAGTGCTGACCTCCCCACAAAATTGTTGCAGACATCTCCTGCAACCAAATCACCACAGATACCCATGCTTCACAGGTTGGATTTGATTGTTTGGCAGGCTAGATCTGGCCCATAGACCATAGGTTGATGATACCAATCCTAGGTCACTTCTCTATCACTCAGCTATTGAGCAAAAGTATATTGCAGGAGGCCTCAGCTGTGTTTTTCTTCAGTGCTCAATCCATTAGGCCTGCTCTGAGAATGTCTATCAGATCAAACATTATAGGCACTAGAGGAACACCTAGGGACTGGACACATGGCATGTGGATACCAATGTAACCTGTCCTTAGAACAGTATAAAAAAAGGCCTGGATGCACAACATATAGCCTATCTCAGTGTAACTTACTAGGATCCAATGGGTGCATGTAGAGGAGACATTTACAGTGGAGTTGCCTAATTATTTCCACAATAAGGTCTCAGCTTCTATATGTGTAGCCCTATTAGGCCACAGTAAACTAATAAATGCTTCCATAGGTTAGTACTTGTCAAGCAAATACTATCCTATGGCGGCGTTTAGTGCACTGCAATGCACGTGTAGACACTGGCAAGGCTAGATGGAGCACGAGGTGCTTCAATGTGGGGACTGCCTGCCAGCTAGTGCCACACTGAAGCACTGTCGTGCCCCAACCAGCCCCTCTGCAGCACATTGAGCCAGATTGGAGCAGCCCTGGGCTGGCAGACAGACTCTCCCAGGGCCTCTGCCAGTCAGTGCTGCTCTGACCCAACTCAATGCGCTGTGGACCTGGGCACATGTGTAAATCTGGCAGCCAGTAGCAATAAATCCCAGCATGAACTGCACCAAAGCTTATTCAATTGCATTAATAGTATGTGTAGATGCAAGCGGTAAAGATGTAAAATTACACTGGTACAAGTTATACCAGTAATGGTGTTTTGTATCTGCTTCTTTCCCAGGGTGGCTTTTGCTCAATGTCGAGAGGCTATAACTAGCTCTTCTGCCACCAAGTGTCAAGGCAATGTAATAGTGGCTATCAGGGTTACCAGCTGTCCATAAATTTAAGGACAGTCTGTTGGGAAAAAAA
>NW_005842324.1:1079872-1098214 GCF_000455745.1 Alligator sinensis
GAAGCTAAAACACTTGTCTGTAAAGTCTGTAAAAAAATTGAGACACCCACAAAAAAAAAAGAAAAAAAGAAAAAGAAACTGCAAGCTTGATAGAAAATCCACTGTTGGAATGAGGCTGGAGGCAAGTGTTATGGACAGAAAATGCAGAGCCTGGTGTGTAAACAGAAGCACAGCTCAGCACCTGCAGGGCTTTGTGACCCACAGAAGACTGTGTAGCCCCTTTTCCCTTCCCCTTCACCCAGCTATGTTTTGCTGCTGCATCCAATTCCCTGCCTATAATAGCTGCTCGCCTTAAAGGAGCCAGGACCATGTGGCCCTGGGTAGACTGAGGCACCAGGCAGGACTGGGAAGCGAGCAGTGTGGCCAGGTTGGAGCTGTGGGACCAGGAGGGTGAGAGGCAGTGAGTGGGGATCTGTGCTAGGGCAGAGGCAGCAGGGCCAGTGAGGGTAATGTTGGGGTGTGGGCTGTGGTGCAAGTCGTGGGGTTCAGTTGGGGGTATCAGGGTGTGAAAATGAATAGGGGAACCCTGGGATAGGGGCAGCATGGCCTAAAACTATTGCTGCAGTCAGGTAAGACTGAGACTATTAATTGGTTGGGTTTTATTTAATGCTTAATGGTTGAGATTTATCTCTAAGGTTGCATGTTTGTTCCCTTTTCCCCTGTAATAAACCCTGTTTTGGATGAACATTGGTTGTGAGTGGGGAAGTTTATTAGCATTAGAGCACCCAGTTAACATTTGTTGCCCCAGGTTTCTGGGTGGGAGCTTGAGCTGGTGTTGGTGTTAAACTCCAAATTTGAACACAGCCCTTGTTACTGCCATCCAGGGTCTGGCAGATGGGTTATATTTGCATTATATAAAGCATATATCAGTAATAACCTTTTTTTTTCAGTAAAAATCTTACAGATTATTAGTAATTATTTTTTTATTAGTTTGGCAACCCTAGTGGTTACTGTGATTGCTAACCTGGGAAGAGCTGGTAGTTAGTCATTAAAGACAGTGGTATAACTTACACTGGTGTAGAAAACTCATGTAAGTTATACCAAGAGTTGGCGTTCTAGGTCCTTGGGGGAAGGGGGGGGTTGACTATGAGAGAAGTACTGAGCTGTTTAGAATTGTAAAGACAGAAGTACTGTTGGGCATGTTCAGATACAGCTTAATCCTGCAGGTGTATCTGAACAGGGTTTTTTTCAGATTTTACATTTCTGACTTAGATACCTGAAATCACAGGGGCCTCAATATATTTGCAGATATACCCTTAGTGTAATGGTAGTTCTAAAATAATTTATGTTTTATAAGTTTGCTAAAACAGCACCAACTGCAATCTCTACCCACCTAAGCATTTTAATGACTTTTGGCTAAGCCTTCAGAGTTAAATAGCTAAATCACCAAATGCTTCGTAAAACAAATTTGCAAACAATTTGCTAGTTAATCATCTATCATGAGCAGAAGTGCACAGCTGCTGAGATATATAATTGCTATTTCATCAGGGTTGGCTATTTTATTTACATAATTCCCTTACTGATCTTAATGTAGATTTTTTTTTTCTTTTTTGAGAAAGAGAGATAGAGAGACTAATATATTGTCTCATTAAATGCAGGAAGTTAAAGCTACAGCTCTGGTCACAGCTGGTGGATAACAATAGCAATGCCCTTTGATGTACTTTCCAAATAATTGAAAATTCTCTGTATACAAATGTTTGCATATGCATAGAACTTTATGTGTAACACCCCCCTCCACCCCAATAATATGAATATGTGGCCTAGGCATGTGAATATATGTTAAGGTATTCAAATTAAAAAATGTTTAAAAGTACAGAAAAATAGGTCTTTATGCAAGTGAAAAAGATAAAACATAACCAATAAAATATATATCAGTGTTTTTTCTTTGATTCTGTGCGGTTTTCTTGATTAAAGAGAATATCACCCTCACATAGAATTAAAGCTGAAGGAATTAATATGCTTTTCCAGGAAAGCATATTAAGAGGTTTTTTTAGAGAGACAAAAATTTTAATTAGAAATGGAATAATACACCTTGGTGATATTTGTAAGTGAAAGTGTTAGAATAAATAATTGCTTTCTAATTTTATTGTTTTATACTCAAGTTCTAGGAAGCTAATAAAATTACACTGAATCTAGAAAATCAGAACACTCTGAACAAAGGAGCTATTATAACTGCAGGAACAGCACAGGTAATAACTTTGATACCTAGAGTCAGCTTACTTACCCTTTCTCTTTCATAGTGGGACATACATTTACTAGGTATTTACTGTACTTGTACTACAGTAGCAAGGTATAAAGAGAGGGAAAGTATAGTAATTAGTTTCCGGTTTTGCTTTTTTCTTTTCTTCATTTGCTTGCTTTTGGTTCGTTTTCTGTATTCTGCTTTTCCAGGTCCAGGAAGGAAAGGAGGGAAAGCTTTCTTTTACAAAACTATTAAGATAATTATTGTCTAAAACTTCAAAATGGCCAAGCAGCCTGTACAGTAATTTGAAGATGTTTCCAAGTTTAGGAGGTAAAACTAGTAAAAACATTAAGGTGGCTGCTGCATGACAAGGATGCTTCAGCTCCCCAAACTTTCCCATATTCACAATCCAAGGAAGCTGAAAAGGCTCCACTTTCCAAGAGACAACAGCATTGTCTTCTGCTACACAGGGGGCCAACCCAGAAAAGTTTTGCTTTTCTTTTGGTTCAAATTCTGATGGTGCTTACAAAGAATAGGCTCCAAGCGCATACATCCCCCATCTCAGTTCATCAGAGTAATTTATGAGGTCCCTCTGTGATTTTTTGATTAATATTTAAGTATGATTCTCAGGAGTGCTGGAAGGAGGAAGGTGGAAGTCTGTTCTTCCAATGAAAAGTTTAACATGGGTGACACCTGTTCCCTTCTCTACCCTATTAATAGCCCTCAATTTTGCTAGGAAGGGACCACATTTCGGACTGAGAGGTTAGTATCGTCTGCATGCCCAATTAGCATTCGGATTCTGCTGGAACTGCCAAGAAGGGTACCAGTTACTATCAGTCATAACTGAAATTTGTAATATCTGCTAGAACTGGATGGAGACCATCAATTTATTTCAAGTAGTCTACTGAACAACACACTTCAGGGAATATTGGCTCAGTCACCGTTCCTGAGCTGAATTTGAAGAGCAACTAGATAAAAAGATACAGGATTCTAGTATGGCACTTGTCACACAGCTATCTCTGATATGCCTGTCACAGTTGTATGCATTTATATGGGTATATTTTTAAACACATACACACACACATGCATACCTAGGAAACAATTTATTAATAGACCATTCAGGTTGCAAAATCCAGAACTCAAAAGTTAAAATGTGCCAGAATTAAGATTGCCTATACAAGCTTTAAGTCACCCCCTTTGAACATAGAAATAGAAGTACAGGCTATTTAACTGCATAATCGCATTTTTTTTCAATGAGATTCAGTCATTCTTTTTATTCTCATCATTCAATATCTGGTAAATTGCCTTATTGACTACACCCCAGCCAATCTTTGCACTGGATAAAGATTGATTTGGTTCTTGTGGATTTTTCTGACACTTGAAGTTTTCACAGGGATTAATGAATTCCATTTTACTGCGCGGGCCTGGAGCGACCTGAGCCCTTTTCCGTGCTGCACGCGGGCTGTGGCCAGCAGCCTGGGCACGCCGGGTCGGAGAGGGAAGGCCGTCAAGCTGGAATTAGGCACAAACGCTTAGCGGTAGTTTAAAAGATTGTTTACTTACACCGAGATGGCAGTGGTGCAGGCTGGAAAACTTGCTTAAGTTGCAGTTACAGACAGAAAAGAAAACAAAACTCGAACCTGCAGGGCACGAGGGTACGTCGCAAAGGGTTCCAGCGACGGGAAGATGAAAAATACAAGGGCACGTCGCAAAGGGTTTCGGCGACGGGAAAATAAACCTGCAGGACTTGAACCCGGGTAGAAGAGCTCTGAGGCCGGTTGTAAGGGCTCACACAAAGTTTGCTAGGCTCCGTGGGTTCTTCTGTTCACTCACTCACACGAAGTTTGCTAGGCTCCGTGGGTTCGGTTCTCTTGCGCGCGGGAAGGGATACGTCTGGATTGCGCTCGGTGATGGGGAGAGGCTAGAGGTTGATCAGACCTCTGTTGCCTGCTTTAAATGCACTGGGTCCGTAAGGATCCGCAGCGCTTAGAGATCTTCACACAGCGTGAAGTCTCCTCCTCCCTTGTTCGTGGAGTCCTCCAACTTGGGCGGAAACCACTCAAGCCTTTTATACAGCTAGCAAGCCAATCACTAGCCGCTACGTGTGAATAATTTAGAACTGGCCAATAATGGGACTCGAATTAGCATACAAATGGCGGGAACTCTTTGCAACGAGCATTTCTGTGCTGCAACAAAGAAATGCACCCTGCAAAGAAAGCTTCAAATTGGCGGGAAATTCTCCCTTGCACCGGGGTTCTCTTTTGCAGCAGAAAACTCCACCGTGCAAGGAAGCTACAATTTAGCGGGAACAATTTAGCAGTGCCGAAGCACACAAAAACAAAAATCACACCCTTTGGGTTGTGACATTTACAACAAGCCTGTGTGACGAGGTTGTATCAATGTTTATTTTTCAGACCATTAAGGCACAGATGGTGCGTCTACATGTGCACCATTACTGCTCAGTAACTTAGGTGCTTAGTAACTTAGTAATTGAAAATTACTGCACAGTATGGGCACATGTCTACACAGTTAGGTACAGAGAGTCAAAAAGCCCAAGACTGAATCAGTTCAGTCTTTCCAAGTTAGTCTAAACTGCACAGACTAGATTGAAACGGAAGTGAATCGACATTTACCTTTGATTCAGGATACCTTTGACTAAGAATGTCATTTTCCTGTTCTGCTCAGCATTGGTGAAGCCACAGCTGGAGTACTGCGTCCAGTTCTGGGTGCCACACTTCAAGAAGGATGTAGAGAAGCTGGAAAGAGTCCAAAGGAGGGCCACAAGAATGTTTAAAGATCTGGAGAATAGACCATACAAGAAGAGTCCCATGTCCTCCAGCCTGGACAAGAGAAGACTCAGGGGAGACTTGGTGGCAGCCTTTAAATTAGTAAGGGGTGAACATCAGGGCCTAAAGAACATTTGTTCACCAAGGCACCCCAGGGGAAAACTAGGAATAATGGTCATAAACTGATAGAAAATCACTTCAGATTAAACTTTAGGAAAAATTTCTATACAGTTTGTGTGTCCACAGTGGTACAGTCACCTTCACTGGAGATCTTCAAAAGATGACTGGATGCATACCTCGCTGGGGTCATCTGACCTCAGCAGTCTTTCCTGCCTTAGAGCAGGGGTGGAGGCTGGACCTGATGATCTGAAGTCCTTTCCAGCCAGTATTGTCTATGAATCTATGAAATGCAGCCACATGCCTGTAGTGGCTCAGGCCAGAAGCCAGGGGGTGCTAGAGCATGGCTCTCTGTCTGTGTGTTTACATTCTCTTCCTACTGCCCCTGAGGTCTCTGGGATTTTCAGTCCACAATCACAGCAGTAGGACTCTGCAAGGTTGCTCATCACTTCTTCCTGCTTGCAGGTGCCTCTGAAATTTGTAGTCCATAGTTGCAGCCAGCAGTGAGTTTGAGTCGGGGAAGGAGTGTTTAATGCCCCTCCCTGGCCCCAGATCCCAGCTGGGGTTTGCCTGGGGTGGGATGGGGCAGTCCCTCCCTGCAGACTGGCCTGCTCCCCCCCACCCCCCATCAGCCAGCCCTCACTGTTCCAGCTAGAGAGCAGAGGGGTGGGGCTAGCTCTGCTTTCTGGAGCAGACAGCACAGTTCACTTCATGGTTGGAAAGCATACTGGGATGCTGGGGGACTCTGATTTAAAATGAACCAGGAAGGGGTCTGGGACAGAAGTTTCATAAATTGGTTTGACTCAAATCAGTTGTCTGATACTACATTCAATCAGGTTTATCTTAAACCAATTTCAGCCCTTTTGAAACTGGTTTATATGGACTGAGCTTCTATTCTGTTACAGGTTTAAACCAGTTTCTGATCACTTAAACCAATTTATGTGTAACTTCTGTCCCTAGCCCACATGTGTGCCCATACTGTGCAGTAACTATGGCAACTTATGCTGCCTTGGCAGTAAATTTGCTACCTGCATCATGCAGGTAGCAAATTTACTCCTGAGTAGTTACTGCACAGTCAGACACATGTTGATCTACCTTACTGTGAAGTAACCCTGTTTATGTGGACTGACTTGGGAGTAACTTTACTCCCAAGTCAGTGCATACATAGCATTACTGCATTGTAATACCTACACGGGTAGACACAGGTGTAAAAATCACTTGCTGAGCTGTAAATTACTGTGCAGTAAATTACTGCGCAGTAAATGCACATGTAGACATGCCCAGAATATAGGTGATTGTGCATTTCAGGGGCTCACACAAGAGCCTGATAGAACTGGTTGTGCTGTGCAGAGGCCTTGTTTTGCTGTTTATTAGAACTCAGACAATGAATGAAGCTGACTTCTCTCAGATCCATTGACTCTGGATGATTTCTGCACATTGCAGAAGTTAGGGACAAAATGTTGAAAGTGTCTTTCTATCTGAGTTACTGATTTTTTTTCCTGAGTATTAAAATTACTACAGTACTTTATATAACAATCCCTACTGTCTTCTTCAGCAGTTGTAAGTATTCAGCATTTCTGTAAATTTGATACCAAACTACTTAAACTGAGTACCCAAAAATGAGAAACACAATTAAAGGTCACCTATGTACAGTCTGGTTTAACTGATTTGCTCAACAACACACAAGATAGTTGAGTCAAATGGAAAGCATTAAGCATTCTAACAGGCAGATGTGGCATAGGGCCCCAGAGCTCAGTCCTGGTGTGCTGAAGGCTTGGGGCCCTGAGGCCTGATTCCAGTATGTGGGGCTGGGGAAAGGTGGCATGAGGCCTCAGGGCCCAATCTCAACACACATATCTGGGCAAATATGGAGTTGGACCCTGAAGTCTGATCTCACTGCACAAAGGTGGGCCCAAGATCCTGACCCTGGGAAAGGGATCCTGCTGGGCCCTAGGGCCTTATCCTGGCATGCAAGTCTGAGCAGACATGGTATGGGGCACCAGAACAATGTGCAGAGGTGGTGCAGGACCCTGGGGCCTGATCCTGACATACAAGACTGGGCAGAGGTGGCACAGGGCCTTGGGGTCCGATCCCAGTGCACTGGGTGGGGCAGGAGCTTGGGACAGCATACAGGGGCAGTGGAGGCTTGATACTGATACACAGGAGCCAGTGCAGGCCCTATCCAGGCATGATGGCTCAGTCCTGGCACACTGAGTCTGATCCAGCTCAAGGACCACCCCTACGCCACTCATCTTGTCTATAGGGTCAAAAGATTGAGCACGACTCTTGTAAGGGGACTCTGTGATTCCTTTTTTCTCCAGTTCTCTTGTCTTCTACTGGTCCTCTCTTTCCTAGGGCCTTGTTACATGTTGTACTTTGAGCTGTACTAATATTGATTGGATTAGTGCTAGCTTGCACACCTTTAGTCTAGAAACTTTCTCTGACTGTCCCCCACTTGCACAGGATTTGCCACTAGAGGTCTGGTGAGCAGGGAGGTCTCTTGCAGCCCTACTTCTCTATGATTCTCTACACTTCGTCTGTCCCTCAGCTGCCACAGCAGCACCATTCTAGACTGTAGGGAGGAGAAGGAGGCAGCAGAGGTCCCTTGAGAGTGAGGCTGAGGGACTCATTGTGGGGTTGTGAGGGAGGTCACTGCCTGCCTGGCTCCCAGCTCCCGGCTTTCAGCTCCTGGAACCCACGTGCTCCAGGCTTGATGTCAGACATGTCTGGCTGTATCTTCCAACCACACACATCCCTTAGGCTGTTCTCAGCACCAAAGCAAATTTAGCCTGAGAGGGGCTCAGCTCCTGCCTCTCCCTTCTTCCACCCGCTCCCCCTCAGCTCCCCAGACACCCCAGACATTGGCCCTGGGAAGCTGGTGGCAATGCCAGTGGCAGCTAGTGCAGCCAGCTCCCCTGCAAGTTGACTTTGCTCAAGAGCTGGGAGTGGAATCTACCCATGTCCACACAGGCAGTGGCAGGGGCCTGCACCACAGCCCAGAGTCACCTGCAGTCACTCTGCCCAAGAGCAGTGGCTTCCCCAGCAGCAGACTGCCCGCCATCCTGCAGCAGTCTCTGCCAGTTCCCACTGGGCTGCATATGGATTAGGTGCATGGAGCAGGGCACTGCTAGAGCTGTGGGACTAGAGTTTGGGGCTTCCCAGAGCCTGGCCAGGTCTGGGGCTCTATGAGTCTGGCCACACTCTCCTCCACTTCCCAGAGCTTGGTGGAAGGTTGGGAAGGATGCAAAGGGTTCAGCATTGGCCACTCACCCAGACAGGCTCAGCACTAATGGGGATACTTGCCTCAGGATGCCATTCCTGAACTGGGGGCAGCTGGAGGCCAGGGCAAATAGAAAAGCTGTGGCTCCAGTCCCTGGGCCACTTCATTAGGCAGACAGGGATGTGACAGCCCACAGAACAGGAGGGTGGGGGAGGGGCCACTGTATTCTGAAATACTGGAGGACTTCAATTTAAGTGGCACTTCTGTGGGGAGTGGTCACACATTAATGGAACAGGATCTGGGGTGTGCAGACCAGAGATAATCCTGTCTTGGAGTGGCATAACATTAAGCTGCATAATGAGTACTTTAAGCCACTTAAAGAGGTTAACATTTGGGCAATCCAAGGGTTCAGAGTTCCAGGAGCCACCCAAAATTAATGTGTAACAAGGCCCCTAGTCTGTCCTCCACTCTTATCTCCCTAATCATATATCCTAAACCTAGTTCTCCTCCTAGCCCTCATCTTACCTCTATTTCCCCTTCTCCTAGATTCACCCAATCCTGTACCACCTGGCCTATCCCTTTCCTTTGAGCCTTCCTGTTATGCACTGTAGTCAGAATGCTTTAAAAACTCTCACCCCAGCCCCATCAGCCCCTCTTCAACTTATGTCCTTCTGGCTGCCTGTGCCTCATTCTGATAAACAGTGAACACTTACATGTGATGATCCTGACTCAGGTTTAGGTAGCTTAAACTAAGGACCTAGCTAAGCTGCCTAAACCTGAGCTGGGTCCTGCAAATGCTTTTTTGCATCCTCTAAGACAGTGGTTCTCAACTTTTTTTGTACCAGGCTGCATTTGCAAAGATTGATGGCTTGTCCCAACCCACACCCCCTGACCCTGCTGGTGCCTAACCCACAGTGCCCTGCCCACCCTCCCCACCCTACTGCAGCCTCAGTGCCCAGCCACCCAGCCACCTTCCCCCAGTGCCGGCAGGTACCTGTCCCACACCCATCCCCTCCACACACACATGCACACACACATACACACATGCACACACACACTGCCCCCACCACCCCAACAGTCCCCAAACCCTGGCCCTCCAACCCCTGCTCCCCATACACTTACCTTCATCTGGCTGCTGGCACTACTCCCATGACCCTGCCTGGGTGCATTCTGGCTACATCCCAAGCAGCCACTTGCAGGCTGGAATGCTGCCTGCCTGCAAGGGGAAACCTGCACTTTCATGTGTTTTTCTGGCACTTGCTCACAACTCTTTGAAATATTCTTGCGACCCACTTTTGGATTGCGACCCCCAGGTTGAGAAACACTGCTCTAAGATACAGTTTCCATTCTTTTTCTTTCTGTTCACAAATTTCATGGCAGCCCTGGCAGTCAGAAAGAATAACTAGAAAAGTCTGGCCTAGCTCTGTGGAACTAAATGTTGCAGCATTTGTTGCTATCCTTTGCTGAGTATTTCCAAATAGTAATTTCCAAAGCTCTATATAATTTAGCTACAGCAGAAACACAAAAAGGCACTTCTTTGACACTAGGATGAGTCCCTTGCTGAATATCATCAAACAGAAGTCTTATGACAAATATTCCTTACAGCAGATATGTTCATTGGAATTAGTGTGCATGAAATACGTAATTACAAAAAAGCTCCTTTAAGATAGACAAGCAACTGAAATACTGTATCACTCCATGTATTTTACAGTAACACTGAAAGGCAAATGCCCATTTTATCATCTCAATCATGCAGTGGAAAGTATTCTTGCATTCTAAGCCCTAATTTAAACCAAGAAAAAATAGACATTTAGAAAGAATCATTTACAGTGTCACAATGGATTTATATATATCCTACAACTAGCAACATATACTTCTACTGTTTTTCAGGGGTTAGTTGGCTATGTCATGTTTTCATGATAAAGTAAGACCTTTTTTACTAATGTATGACTTTGCCTCATTAAAATCAATAATTATAAGCCTCCAAAAGACAACTAGAACCTATTTTTGCTTAGCAACATGGTCACATATAGCTCTTAACAGGATTTTTCTGATTAGTAGCAGTGCTTCAGAGACAAATATGTCACTTTCCCCTATCCCAACTTTTCTTTATGGTTCACATTTCAGTGTAAGTGTGACATATTTACACAGGGCATTTAAACAAATTGGTTGTGTCTCTTTTGTCTGGTTCAATTGTTCTCATGATCTTAAACTGTCTAGACTAATACTAGCTGACTGCTGATAGAGCTGATTTTCTGTAGATGTCCAAGCTGCTGAAATCAGCCAGCAAGCTGCTCTCAACTCCAGCAAATGTTTTTGCTTTTAAGTTAATGGAAACTTCATAGATGGATATATCAGCTACAGTGTTACAGACCTGGCATTCCATTTCTGATTAATGTAATGTCTTGTATGAGAGACTCCTTAGTTCACATAGCATTCACAGAGGAAGAAAATATTTGACAATTAAAATCCTCTCCTCCATTTCAAAACACATATAATGACAGTAACTCTATTGCTTCCAATAGTTTTACCCATCAATCACAGTAAAGCAAATGTCCCACTCAGTGTAAGTTTATAATTCCATTCTACTTATCTAATTCAGAGTTCACAAACAGAGTATCAAATGAGCTCTAGGCCTTGGGCCCTTTTTCCATCACCATCTCATGTTCTTACAGTTGTAGAAGCTACAGAAGTTATAAAAGTACAGTGCCAAATATTATATATATATGATCAAGTGTCACAAGCTGTGCCAGTAGCACAGTTTCATTCTACTGAGGAAAATAGATTTTGCAAGATCCTCCAATGTGTCTCGTAAAAGGAGATCTTGCAATTATTTCTGTTCACACTGCAATGGTTTTAAAATATTATCAGTCAGATCTTCATGTGGTTTAAATCAGTTGTTGATATATGATGCCTTTTTTTAGCTTGTATGCTTATTAGGATAAGGCTTTGATAGTATTATGTTAAGCAGTTAGCCAAAAGCCCACAATGCTTTGTTATATATGTTAAGGGCCTAGTGTCCTTCAGTGTAGCTATAACCTGGTCTATGCTGTGACTATGCTGATTTCCTCACCAGAAGATCTGTCACACACACACACATATACAGAGAGAGAGAACTTTTTTCACACTGTTCATGAAAATAACTAACTTTATGTAACCCAGGTACACCCAAGGGTGTGCCCTATTCTCAGTTGAATAGGATGGGTAGGCAGGTGGGGGTGCTGTGAGAGGGATGCCAGAATTTGAAGCAGATCCCTCTTTCCTCTATAGAGTTAACCCAAGCCCAAAGTTCTTAACTATATACAGTTTATTAAGTTATAATATACATAAACATAAAACTAAATATCATATATATATATATATATATATATTTACACAGAAAATAAATCACAATACAACATTTCAATTACACAATATAAGGTGCAAACATGAACATTCTTAATAACATCTATTCCTTATTCATAGATTCATAGATGTTAGGGTCGGAAGGGACCTCAATCGTCTTTCTCCTTTGGGACCCAAGGGCCCAATGAGTCACGCTCCCTCAGGTAGTGGTGGTCAGGGCACAGCTTGATGGGGTCTCCTCTGCTGGAGCACCGCTCCAGGCCTCTCCCACTCCACTGGGCTCCTCCCCACCCTGCGCCCCACTCTAGGCACCAAGGGCTCAGCTCCTCTCAGCTGCTGCACCACTGCTGCTGGCTTCTGGGTGCAGGGCCTCACGCTGCAGCACTACTATTTCCCCGTGCCCTGGCTCAGCACTGAGGGCTCTCTTAGCACAGGCCGGGCCCTTCAGGCTCCAGCCAGCTATCCTCACACTGGGTAGCTAACACAAGCAGCCTCTGCAGCTCCCTGGCTCCCAAGGCTCAGGCCCGTGTGCGCCCTACGCACCATGGGACCTGGCAGCTTGTTGGGAGATGGGGCCTGAGCCACCTCACTGCAGCCCCCAAGGCCCTGCCAGGGTTGCAGGCTCAAGCCACTGCTTGCGGCTCCCAAAACCTGGGCTCCGCGCACCAAACTGTGGCCTGAGCAGTCTCACACCGCACCCAGGGCCAGGTCTCTGTGCACCATCCCTGTGCACCATCAACAGCCCGAGCGGTCTCGCACCACTCCCAGGGCTGCTCCTGCAATGGCAGCTTCAGGAGCTTGGGCCTATTTTCCGCTGGAGGAGAGCTCCCCAACTTTTCTTGGCTCCACTCTTCTTGAGTCCCTCGCTGCCCCGGCCTGGGCACGCAGCTCCTTTTATATGCTCCAGTGCTCCGCCCCTGAAATCTTCCGGACCTGACAGTTACAGTCTTCAATCAGGTCCTCGAGGGAGCTCTTCTCCCCCTCCCCTCAGGAAAGGGGTGTGACTATTTCTCCTGCTGCCTTCTGATTGGTGGATGGGCTCCACCAATCAAAACAGCAGGATCTCAAGCCTGGGACTCAACCCGAAGCTCTGAAAGGGGAGCCTGCTACATTTATGACAGACCTTAGTGTAGCTGCCATTCTCATTACTTTGGGAAGGGAATTTTCCAAGTGCTAGCATAAAGAAGAGGAAGCAGTACCATCGTTATAGGAAAAGGAAACAAATACAGAATTGTGCTGCCTGGGTTATTTCATTCCACTCTTATTTGTGCTGTGATTATCCTATGAGGGCTTCTCTATGAGTGAAGTTATTTTATTCTCATGGCATATTAACCAGCCAGATAGCATGTATCCTGTAGAATAATCCAATGCATATTATGTACCTTGTGAACTGAGCTTGCGTTAACTTGACAATTCTCCTGCTGCCATCCCACACTGCTTTTTATCCTGTCAGAATTGACACATCTACTTAAATGTGTGCCTTTTGCTGCTTAAAGGGAAGTTGATCCAAGGAAAGATCCTGCACAAACAACTAGTCAATGTTCTTCTTTTACTGCTGCTGCTGACAGGACAGCTGCTGTCAAAACTTCTGCAAAAGCTGCTTTGTCATCAACATTGGTAACAATCCCTCAGTTCAAGGATTATCTCTACCAGGGTTCACTGATGAGCCTTGAGGTGACTTAAAAGTCCAATCCTTGAGACACAGATCTGTCTCCAGATGTTGCTGGTCTTTCTGCAGGGGAGAGTAGGCTGTAGGCTGGGAGTTCTCTCCATTTTCTTCCTCTGCTCTCTCTTCTCTGCTTTGAAGGCAAAACCCTTTATCTTAAAGTGGGCTGCCACTTGATTGAGATTGTAACACCACTGGAGTCATTTGGTAGCAAGCTCTTCCCAGCTCTTGATGTCAACATCAATTTTCTTGAAGTATGTCTTCAATATGCCCTTGTAGTATTTCCTCTGGCCAATGTGAGATTTCAGGCTGCAGCTAAGCTGTGAGTAGTGCATTTGTTTCGGGAGTCAAGAGCTGGACATCCACACTCAATGGATGCTGGCATTTGTGTGGCGATCTTCCCATTTGATGCAGAGGATTTTCCAGCAGCATTGTTGGTGAAATGACAATGGTAGGTTAACCCCATTTCACATCCTTAAAGGAAAGCAGAGATGATGACTGGATTGTAGACCTGGATCCTGATGTCTTTCTGGAGATTTAAATCAATAAAAACATGCTCAAGCAATTTCCCAAAGGAGGTGCTTGTGCACCAGATCCTGTGCTGCATCTCCTCATCAATGTTCACTTTCTGAGAGATGTGACTATCAAGGTAAGGGAAGTATTCAACTACTTCCAGGCTCGTTCCCTCAATGCTAATTTATGGAGGGGGGCACACTGATGGCCTGGAGAAGGCTGATAGAGCACTTTAGTTTTCTTGATGTTGAAAGAGAGATTTAAAGTTTGGTAGGCTTCTGCAAAGAGATCCAGAGTGAGCTGGAGGTTTTCCTCAGTATGGACAAGAATGACAGAGTCATGAGCATACTGACAGTCAAGAATGGTTGTTTTGAACACTTTGGTCTTTGATTGAAAAATATCCCAGTTTGAAGAGCCCTCCATCTGATCAGTATCCATTGTTGATTATGGAAGGGAAGAAGTCCATAATGAGAGCTAGGATAATGGTTAAAAAAAATGGAGAACAGAATTGGGGGAAGGTAGTAAGGTTTCTGATCTGCAAACCTGAAACTACTTATTAGTGAGATGCTAAATACACCTTCTTGAGCCTCACAGTATTTGTGATGACCAATAGCATAGCATGGTGACCTTTTAATCAACACTTCATTAATTAGAGCTATAAACCAGCATATGGGAAGCCTAAGGTCAGCTTCTTTCTCTCCCTGAAGGAAATTGTTTCCACATTTCCCACAAGACTGTGGGACAATCTGTACTGAGGGAGTCTGTATGATCTCCAGGAATCCTGGTTTTCTCTGATACCATCACACCACCCCCTCCAATTTTTTGGATTTAAAAAAGTAACACAAAATCCACTTTATTCCTTCATTAAAAAAACAGTGTGTCATTTGATCATGGAAAAATGTGGATTTTGGGTTACTTTTTTAATCCAAAAATTGTGGGGGGCGAAGGGGGGAGTTTATCAGAGAAAACCAGGATCCCTGATGATCTCATTTCCTCCTGTTACAGTTGCTTCATTGGGCCAGAGAGATAATTACTGTGTAGCCTCATGCTTAAGGCAGTAACACAGGAGCGGGCATCCTGCTCCACTGAATGCTTTGAATTCACATTTTCATTCCTGAAACCCTGAAAATGTCCTAACCACTAGGTGGCCACAATATGTATTTTGTATTAAAAATTCAGAACTAGAACCCAAGACTTCTCATCACTAGGTCACAAGGTCTTATTCCTGTTTGCTTACTTTTTCTCTGGTCCTATGAATTTTGCATTCCTTATTATTGAGCAATACAGAACAATAGGAGAGATGAGTGTTTTCATACCAGCCTCCCTCTAGCCTAGAAGTCTGAATATTCCCCTGGGACATGATAGATGTTAGCTTGAAACTCTCAGACTGAGAACTCAGAACTCAAGTCTCTCACTTCCTTGAGTGAGTTCTCTGTCCACCAGAGTGTTAAAATGTGGGCACAACTGTCATGATTTCCTGATGAAAGTGACTATGACTCCCATGCTATAGGTTGAACTCAGTTCTGTCAGGTCTGTTAGGTGCACACCTACTAGGTCTGTTAGGTGCACACCTAGACTGTCTCTCTCGGGGAACATAGGTGTAGGGATGGCTAATTTGTTAACTCCAAGTGGATTTAGGTAGGCGACAAATGCTGTCTAAATTGCACATTGGCACTTATGTTCTTTTTTTTTGGATCTGGATCTAACCAACTTGTTTCACATATTGTAGATAATCCACTTTGATAGTAAGAGTTACACTGTATTATAGAACCTACATGATAAAAGGACAAGTTTCCACTGTTAAGAATAGCTTCTAGATGGGGCATTGTGTAACCACTGATGATTATTCTTTTGGGTTTGTTTTTTTTCTTCTTCTTTGTTTCCCTCTTTCATTTTCCCATCCCCAGCATGGCTTGCATGAAGTGGTAAATGAAGTGCATGAAACAGTAATTTAGCTTATTGACACAGGCTAATTGATGGGGACAATTTGTTTGTGTTACATAAATGCCAATTTGAGTATTAAATAGATATTTATTGAGACTGAACAACTGAGTAATAGCTCCCAGATCCCACAGTGAAATACTTAGTATGTTCTCACAGCATTACTTTTACAGTAAGTTACAAAGAAAGAGAATTCTGTCTCCCCAAATCCATCTGATGTTATTAGCTCACCCCAGCTCATGTGTACTATTCCTCTACTTCTTTCTTATTCTAGTTGTGATTTCTTCGATTTTTCTACTGAAGGACTAAATTGAAATTCAGGAATATTGCACAGGTGGAGACTACTGTTCACCCCTACAAAGTGTGAGAAAACCTGGGGTAGGTGGCAAGTGAAGCAGACCAGTGAGAGAGAAACATTTGCACACATCCCTTGGTTGCACCAGTAGCACCATTTGTAAATCTTTGATCTGGGAGAAAGCTCTTTATAGGATATAGCTATAAAGGTGGAAAACATCAGAGGAATTTTGAGGACTTAGAGGCATGTAGAAAACATTCAGAAGGGGAAAAAAACACAGTTGAGGAAATATTTCCTGTCCCTGGTTCACATCGTTCTTGTCCTCACATGTGACAAATGCATATTAAATTGTTTGGAAAAATTATTGTAGTTGATCTTTTGTCCTTCTCATCTAGTTTGATAAGCATTTTGAAGAACTAAATAATCTATCATATTTATTCAAATATAAAATGAGATTTCCCTCCTCCTCCCAGTTAGCATGGGGAAACAAGTTTCTCCTTTTATATTTCCATTCAAGGAAACCTCATTAAATACATTGTATATCATTAAACTGCTACCAAAAGCAACATGTACTCAGTAATGGAAATCAACTATAAAGCTGATTAAATGCAACCAGTACTGAACAAGACTTAAAAAACATGGCTTATATTGGGTAAACATACTGATAAGAACCTAGCACAGGGGTAGGGGAGTGCAACCTAGCTGAGTAAGATATATATTGCACAAAGTGCCCCTCAGCACCAACTCTTTTTCAAGTCACGATCAACCACTACATTAAATACATTTCATCTTCATTCCCACAGCTGAGCTAAGCCTTACTTTCCCATTTCTAATGACTCCTGTTTCTTCACCAACCTTAAATGTCTGGCAAACATCACCAAATGGGGCCCCAAACAGTTCACCCAGAATCCCTCTGCCACCCGCCCCCTTTCAAACTGTCACATATGATTAGTGTGGCCCTGCTGTCCATATTCAGCATTGTCTTATATTAGAGTAAATATGGTAGTATATTGTATTCAATCTTACAGTAAGATAACATAACATAACATAACAATTGCCATTTGCTGGGTCTGACCATAGGTCCATCTTGCCCAGTGTCCTGTGCCACAAAGTGACAGAAAGTGGATGCTGAAAGGGAGAGTGAACTATGTGGTGTCTATACATGCATTCCATGCTGGAAGCAAGGGTCCCTCTAAGGTGCGTGGCCGCGCACAACTAAAAGTGTGGCCGCGCACAGCCTTTTCAAGGAGCACTTTCCCAGAGCCCGCAGAGCCTGCGTCAGCCCCCGGACTCTAGTCCCTGGCTCCTGGCTCTGGCCCCTGGCCCCCAGCCTCCAGCTCCCAGCCTCTCGGCTCCAGCCCCTGGCCCCAGCTTCCAGCCCCCAGCTCCACCCTCCGGCCCCCAGCTCCAGCCTCCGACCCCTGGCCCCAGCCTCTCGGCTCCAGCCCCTGGCCCCAGCCTCCAGTCCCTGGCCCCCAGCCCCAGCCTCTCAGCTCCAGCCCCCAACCCCAGCCTCCAGCCCCCAGCTCCCCGCTGTAGCCTCTGGCCCCAGCCCCCAGCCTCTTGGCTCCAGTCCCTGGCCCCAGCCTCCAACCCCCAACTCCAGCCTCCAGCCCCCAGCCTCTCAGCTCCAGCCCCCAGCTCCAGCCTCTGGCCCCTGACCCCAGCCTCTCAGCTCCAGTGAACTTAGTTTAAAGCCCTGCTCACTAGGCTCTTGTTTTGTTAACAATTCCCTTCTTAATAATCCCTAACATTTTGGTTGCTTTTTTGATGGCTACTGGGCCATGTTTTCAGTCAACTGTCCACAATGACTCCCAGATCTCTTTCCTGTGTGGTAACAGCTAATGCAGAGCCCCTCATAATGTAGGAATAGCTTGGGTTATTTTTTCCAAGGTGCATCACTTTACATTTATTTATATTGAATTGCACCTGCCATTTAGTTGTCTGTTCATTCAATCATACCAGATCCTTCTGTTGTTCCTTACAGTGTGCCTTGGTCCTTACTACTTTGAATAATTTTGTATGTGTGTTTCCCTTGATGTACTGTCCTGGGATAAGTCAGGACAGAGCAGTGCCTTAGAGACTAACAGATTCACAGAAACGTCTCATAGGAAAGCTGAGTTCAGCTTTTCACAGGAAAGCCTCAGAGAGTTTGAAGCTATAGCTCCTATATCCCAGCAGTGTGCCCCAACCTTCAAACTATGGGGACAAGGTATCTGAAGCACCTTTGATGCCCCTCCTCTTGAAGCTGGCCCACTGGTTATCTAGAGGGAAAGA
>NW_005842324.1:1098245-1130150 GCF_000455745.1 Alligator sinensis
GGTAAACCACAGCAAGCAAGAAGTTCATCTCTCTGGTTCCAGGTTATTCTGCTCTGAAAAGGAGGAAATCTCTATTTTTAAACCCGCTTATGCATTTTCCCCTATGGATCTCAGATGCTAAATGTATCAGATGCTAAATGTATATCTGGAGTTATGCTACTGTAAGTCATGAAACTAGTCTAGACTGCAGTTTAATACTAGGGACAGGATCTGGCTCAATGGAATTTCATCTGTGCAAGATGGGATTCTGGACTACAGGGCATAGACTAACCTGAAAACAAATGGATTACCAATCCTCAGCATGCCCATTCCACCCTCCTGGATAAGATGGTTATGTTCATAGATGTCCCAAAAGGAGTATGACTTCAGGAGAGATCTGATAATGGAAAGAATTAGCTGATATCCCATTAGGCTGGGCTGTCCCATGGGCAGTGACAGATGGTTGGAGGAAGCCAAGTGCTGTACTGGTATGGGCTTTCATTTTCTGAAAGGAAAGCCAAAGACCTTGAGGTCTGTGTTGGAATTAGATTGACCACATCAGTGATTCCAGTAAAATTCCTGCACAAATCCAACAGCCAGTAGCAGTTATACAGGGCTATCCAACTGGTGGCTGGTGGGTTCTATGCACCCTACAAGGGGTTAAGTTGTGCCCCCCTGGACTTTCACCCAGCCAGTGCTCCCCTGCTCACCTCTTCCCCCCCTCCCCCCACCCATCACTTCAGGATCCCTTCCTTCTGCCAGCTACCACTTCCTCCTTCCATGCCAGGGTGGACAGTACAGTGCAATGCAGGAAACTGGGGAGAATTTGGGTTGTAGGGAGAAGAGATTGGGGCTGCAAAGGGGGAGAAATCTGCAGGCACCTCCGAGTGCAGCATTGAGGGGGTGCCTGCACCCCCGTGCATTGCAGTTGGGCGGGTGGGGGGGTATAGCACCCTGTGTAGCAGTTGGAGGGTGCCCACACAGGTGTGAAGAACAGAGTGAGGAGAAGGGTCTTGTGTGAATATTTTAAAATACTATAACAATTGCTCGCTGCATATTGGATGTCAGTGTTACAGCATTTACAAATGATTGCACCGACATGGCAGTTATGATTACAAGCATTTGATCAGAATACTCACAGTTGGGCTACCAAAGGAGATTTTAGCTGTCCCACAGTGCTTGGTTCCAGTAGATTCAGCTCACATTAACAAATAACTCATTTCTCTTGCTCTATTTTATTCCCCTAGGGTATGGACACAGGAACACTTAGAACCGTTTCAAAAGGGGGATGATCCAAAAGGGCAACAGCTGGTACATTCTGTTTTATGCGAACAAGCTGAGAACAATTCAAATGCAGCAAACCGCTCCAACTTTAACACTCCTTCATCCAAGGTTAAAGTTGAAGTGGGTTTGCTGCATGGATTTCTCATTACAACATGTTTGTCTGAGTTCCAGAAACTGATAGCTCAAAACTTCCATGCAGGCCTATCTTGCTGTTTCCAAAACTTGCCTTGTGTAATCCATTCTTGGTGGGTTTTTGTAGACATACTGGAGCCAAGGGGCTAACGCAGCAATCTGCTTGCCATAATCTCCTGCTTTGCCTCCTAGATTTAGTAACTCCTTTCTTTGTCTAAAGCTTAGAACCTCCACCTTAACATTAACATTTTTACAGTCTCTTTTTCTCTGTTTTTGTTTCTTTCCACTTAAACCATGGATTCCTGAAGATTTGAGCCATGCTTAGTACATGACAATACAGTATATTCAAACATACCATCACCTGTTACATAATACATTTCCTGAACTTACTGCCTATGCCTACATTCCTACAGTTTGTCACAACAAGTACCCCTGCTTTCTTTCTTTTCTTCAAGCACAGGCAGTCTCTTGCTTATTAGAAATTTTGGATCTCACCTTCCAACAAGCATCTCCTGGACAAAGAAATACTGTAATGGGGACCCTCACTAAAAGGCTTACCCAATAGTGCAAACAGCTTGTCTGGAAACTTCACTAACAGCCCACCACATTCCATTCTCACATCACTCATTCAAATTTTCCACTACCAGTACCAGACAGGAGGCTGTTCCATCATCAGATTTAGCTGTAATATTTCTGGAATGCTCTTAGAGCTAAATATAATTTTTATACCTTTTGAAGAACACCTAAATTCAAGGTGTTCTGTGTACTCTTCAAAGGTCTTTCAGATGAATAAAGTGTAGGCCATCCAAGATTAGAAAAGAAACAAAGAACACAGTGTCAAGTAATCAGTCACACAGTTCAAGACGGAATTTCCAATAGTCAAACAAAAAATGATTGTGGGAACGTTTGGTAAATTCATAGCTTGAAATATTAGGATAAACCATGAAACAATTTTGAATCATGGAAATATTTGTAAAAATTGTGACCAGCTGGTATACGCTTTCTGAATAGAAAAAAAAGATAGCTAGATATTTGAGGAATAAAAGCTTTGTAACAAATAATTCAACTATTAATCCCAACCCAGAGAAATTCCCATTAGCAAAGAGTATCTTCTGGAATGAAGTCTGACAGTACTTCACAGTATTGGTAGAAAGTTATGTTTTTAATGAAATTTGCAATCTATTCAGGAATACATTTTTTTGTTTGTTTTATTCTTTATCTTATCTTTTTACAATGTCCATATTGGCTTTAGCTTCATAATCAAAACAAATAATTTATTAATATAATTCTACTTAGTAAAGTCCAAAGCAGCTATTAAATATCTACTTTCTTTAATTTAAGCTACCGTGCCAACAACCACAGTATTAGACATACATCATACATTCTTTTAGTTTTTGATCATAATGTCTGAAATAAAAAGAAAATAAATGTCTTTTCCAAAAAGGTAGCCTTAGAAGGTGAAGTCATAGTAAAAAATGGAACTCATATTTACTTAGTCAACAAAAAATGGAAGTCATAAAATGGGTTCCAAATATTCTTAGCAAATCACTATTACAGTGACTAAAGGAAGGAAATTAGTCAGTGGTGATTAATAGTTCTTAGTTCTTATAAGGTGAAATTCACTCAAGTTGCATAAACCCAATGTAAGTGAATTCTGTGTGCATAGAATGAAAAGAGGTTCAATTTCTTTTTGCCTCAACGTAGAGTTCAACTTCATCACAGCTGCTACTCCAGTCTATAAGATAGGCAAGCAGCTTCAGCCTCTCCATGCTAGCTATCCAGGGAACTGGAGCCATATACATGAATGAATTCACAGCTTTTTTCTCCAGACCAGTGGTTCGAAATGTTTTTGGACTTGAGACACCCCTCACTGGACTTGAGAGAGCCCTTCATAACTTTTGTGAATTGCATGACACCCAATTTCAAAAACTAATTTATAGATTACAGTGCTTACCTCCTTGCAGAGGGTCTGGGGCAGTGGGGGAAGGGGAGGAGTAAGGCAGGGACAAGCTTGACCCCGCACATATCTGCTTAGCTTATCTGCTTCTTTCCTGAGTCCTCACTTATCTTTCTACACATCCTGGCACCCTTCAAAGGATCTAATGCCCTGTTACCCTGGTTTCAAATCACTGCTCTGAGCCAACTTCTCCAGACCACCTTCCAAGTGACTTTCTGTGCCAGTCCTATAGCACATAGAATGGACATTTTTACACATGTTCTGGGGTGGCAAGGGGGTGGAGGGGCGTATTAATTAATAGATTCATAGACACTAGGGCTGCAAGGGACCTCGGAAGATTGAGACCAGCTCCTTTGCTCCAGGGAGCTGGAAGTCAGCAGGGATCATAGGATCCCAGCAAGATAAACAGCCAAATGCCTCTTGAAGGCATTCAAAGTAGGTGCTTAAACCACCTCTAGTGGCAATCTATTCCAAACCTTGGGGGCTCGGACAGTAAAGAAATTCTTCCTTATGTCCAGCCTGAAATGGTTCTGGAGGAGTTTGTGACCATTCAACCTTGTCATCCCTTGGGGAGCTCTGGTGAACAGACGTTCCCCCAGATCCTGGTGAGCACCCCTAATAAACTTATAGGTGGCCACCAGATCACCCCTGAGCCTGCATTTTTCCAGACTGAAGAGTCCCATGGCTCTCAGCCTTTCACTATGAGGTCTGTTTTCCTGACCTTTGATCATGTGCGTGGCTCTCCTCTGGACTCTCTCGCTTCTTCACATCCTTCTTGAATTGTGGGGCCCAGAATTGGATGCAGTACTCCAGCTGTGGCCTCTCCAAGGCCAAGTACAGGAGGAGGATGACATCCTGAGATTTACTTGAGAAGCATCTATGGATGCAAGCCAGAGTTTTGTTTGCTTTACCAACTGCGACATCGCATTGGTGGCTTATGTTCATCTTGTGGTCAATCATGACCCCCAAGAGGCTGTGACTGTGGCAGGGTACTGTTGGTGCCTGCCACTTTAAGGGCTGAGCCAAGCAGCCAGCAGTTGCTTAATTGTGGCAGCCATTTTAGATCCCAGTTAATCTCTTCTCCCTTGTCCAGGTGATAGGTCACCTGGTCGTAAAAGGAAATAAGATTGGTCAAGCAAGACCTATCCGCAACAAACCTGTGCTGCATATCCCTCAGGATGTTGCCATCAGCCAGTCTGTTAAGAATGGCCTCTTTGATAATTTTTTCCAAGACCTTCCCCAGGATAGAGGTCAGGCTGATGGGCCTGTAGTTTGCTGGATCCACTTTCTTCCCTTTCTTGAAGATAGGCACCATATTGGCCTTCTTCCAATCTTCGGGCACTTCACCAGAGCACCAGGAGTTCTCAAAGATCCGTGCCAGGGGCTGAGCTGTGATGCTAGCCAGCTCCTTGAGTACCCAGGGGTGTAAACCGTCAGGGCCGGCTGACTTGAAGGTGTCCAGCCTCTCAAGGTGTTCCTTCATGAGGTCAGCACTGATGGAGGGTAAAGAATCTCCCTCACCCAGGCCTCCCTCTCCTGTAATGGGTAGGGGTGTCCCACGTGACTGGTGAAAAATTGACGCAAAGTACCCATTTAGCAAGTTGGCTTTTCCCTGGGCATCAGGTGTTAGTTGTCCCATCTGGTTTAGCAGGGGTCCAATGTTGCCCTTGCTTTTCCTCTGGCTCCCCACATATCTAAATAAGGACTTTTTATTATCCTTGATATTTGTAGCTAGCTGGAGTTCCGTCACAGTCTTGGCTTTTCTGGTTCACTCCCTGCAGGTTCGGACAAGTGCAGAGTAGTTCTTCTTGGAGGTGGATCCAGTCCTCCATCCTTTGTAGGTCTTTCTTTTTAGGCAGAGGAGGTCCACTATTTCCCTGGAGAGCCAAGGGGGCTGCTGTGCCCTTTGCTTCTTTTCCTCTGAGATGGGATAGACTTTGCTTGCCCACCTAGGATTGCTCCCTTGAGGAGCAACCACTCTTCCCCTTTGGGTTGTGGCCCTTTAGGCCTCACTGACAAGCCTCCTTAGCTTGTCAAAGTCAGCTTTCCTGAAGTCAAGGACTTCTGTTTTGCTGACTTGCCAGCTTTACAGTGGATCGTGAAGGTGATCAGCTCGTGGTCACTGTCACCCAGCTTCCCTTCAGTCGTTAGTTCACTGATTAGGTCGTCCCCAGTTGCCAGTACCAGGTCGAGCAGCGCTTTACCTCTTGTTGGCCCATAGACTTCCTGTGTCAGATAGAGCACATCCACGCATGAGAGAAAGCTTTGTGACCTCTCAGATTTGGCCGAGTGCTCTTCCCACGAGATATCTGGGTAGCTGAAGTCTCCGATGATAACCATGCATCAGGAGCGTGTAGCCTCAGCCAATTCCCTGGTGAACTCTTGGTCAAGCTCTTGATCCTGGGTAGGGGGTCTGTAGTAGACTCCCACCATTGTGTCCCCTGTGCCATGTTCCCCATGGATTTTAACCCAGAGGCTCTCCAGTCATCTACCCTGGGTGCCAATGTCAGCTTGCGTAGTGTAGCTTTCCTAGACATAGAGAGCTACACCCCCGCCCCTTTTGTCCACTCAGTCTCTCCTGTAAGAGGGTATAGCTGTCTATACTTGTGGCCCAGTCATGGGTGGAGTCCCACCAGGTCTCTGTTATCCCTATGACATTGTAATTATTTGTGTTTAGCAGGAAGACAAGTTCCTCCTATTTATTCCCCAAGCTCCTGGCATTTGTGTACAGGCACACAAGTGTCCCTTTGGAGACCCTTACCTTGCCTACAGATCATTCCAGGGCTGGGGCAGGGGTGACTCCCTTAAGTGCCTTGGCCTGCTGGCTTTGCAAGGATTGCTGAGTGGGCCAGCAGTGGCAGTAGTCCGCCCATCCCCCGGCGGGCTTAGTTTAAAGTCCGGTGGAGCAGGTCAGCCAGTCTGGCTGAGAAGAGCCTCCTCCCCAGAGGAGAGAGGTGGAGGCCATCCCTTCCCAGAAGCTCACTGCCTCTCTCACCAAAGAGCAGACTGTGGTCATGGAAGCCAAAGCCTTCCTGATGACACCAGTGCCACAGTCTTTGGTTCACTATCTCGATCCTCCTCTCGATCCTCAGCCCATAGCCTGAAACTGGGACGATCAGTGAAAACACCACCTGTGCCCCCAGCCCCTTAAGCCCCGCTCCCAAATCTCTGTAGTGCTTCATGACCCAGCTGGGGGCACTCCAAGCCATGTCATTTGTGTCCACATGGATAAGGAGCATAGGGTAGTGGTCAGTGGGCCGGAGGAGCTCAGGGATTTTCTCCACAATGTCTCAGATTCTGGCTCCTGGGAAGCAGCAGAATTCCTGGGCTAAGGGGTCAGGGTGGCAGATTGCCCCCTCAGTCCCCCTCAGGATGGAGTCTCCCACGACGAACACTTTGCATTTTGTCTTAGGGAGAGTGGGGGCGGTAGCTACAGTTGAGCCTGTTGCCTGCAGGAGCTGGCAGCTTGGCAGAATCTGCTGGGGCTGCAAGAGGTTCATACCTGTTGCAAAGCTCCAGTGGGGCGGGGACCTTGGCATGGCAGGCCTTGGGGCCCTTGACCACCTTAGTCCAACCCCTTGGCCTGGTTCTGGCCCTTGACCACCTTGGTCCTCCCTTGTCCTGGAAGGTGACCGTGGTCTACCCTCTGCTTCCCGGGGAAGAAGTGCCTGGCAGTATGAGTCTATCTCCTGCTCACTATCCCTGATGGTGCGCAGTCTCTCAACTGTGGCCTGGAGCTCCTCCAGCTGGTGCCTCAGAGACCCCAAAAGGGAGAAGACCCCACAAGCCATGCTCTCAGACCCCAGAGCCTGAAAAAGTGACAGACAGCCCCCGCAGCCAAGAGCCAGGGGCTCCATCTGCATGGAGCCCGGAACCATGGGCTCCATCTGGGTGGAGGTCTCTGAGGTGTCAGGGGGGGAGGCCGCAGACCCCAGGGGGACCCTCGGGGTGCAGCACATGCCCATCTGCATCATGCTGCTGGTAGGCTGGCTGCAGCTGGGACTGCCTACCCTAGGGGGCTCACAAGCAAGGCTGCAGGTCCTCCTGCTCACCCTCCTGCACAAACTTCCATTCTAACTCATGCACCGGGCCCAGGAGCGTGCCTGTTTGTGCATCCTGTTTGCGAGGCTCCAGTCGCGTGGCTCCCTGGAGGGCTGGGTGAAGTAGGAACCGGGGGAGGGGGGGTGACCCTCCTCAGCCCACTCAGCCACCTCCCAGCTGTCTACATCCCTCCTACCACGGTCCCCTGCTTACCTGCGGGCAGGCCAGGGCTCATCAGGGGTCCTGGGGGGTCCTGGAGTCTCTTCTGGGGTCTCTGGGCTCATGGGGGTGCAGCAGGATTTCACCTGCGCATCTCACTCTGGAGCCAGGACCCGAACGCGGCTTCTGCCATTGCCGGGCCCTTTTTAAACTGCGTGCATGTGCAGAAGGGCCGGCTGGTGTCACGCTGCTCTCAGGGGGCTAAGGGGGGACCCTCCCCCCCACCAAAGGAGTGGACAGGTAAATACCCCCCACAACCTGGCTCGCATGCCAGCAGCCCAGTTGCATGGCTCCTTGTGGGGCTGGGCCAGCTAGGAGCCATGGGGGACGTGACCCTCCTCAGCCCACTCAGCCACCTCCCAGCTGTCTATGTCCCTTCCACCATGGGCCCCTGCTTACCCGCGGGCAGGCCGGGTCTTGTTGGGGATCCTGGGGGGTCCTGGGATCTCTCCTGGGGTCCCTGGGCTCATGGGGCCACAGCAGGCTTTCACCCACGCATCTCACTCCACAGTCAGGACCTGAAATTAGAGTGGCTCTCAGCATTAATTCAGTCTGCTCCGACGCATTCTGCTCTGATGCCCATGTCTGCAGACAGACCTGTGGAATTACTCCAATGAATGATCACTATGTAGATTTAAAAAGTGCTGGTAGTTTTAATCCCAGACTGGGAGTCACATTTCATCCATATAACAGTATTCATCCAAAGATCTCCAAGCACCTTACAAAGAATAGTATCATTACACCTCCTTTATACACAAGGAAAGAAGGCACACAGATGATGAGCCTGCTAAAGTGCATACTTACTGTCAGAGCTATTAACACAGACCATTTCTCCTAACTACCTGTCCACTGTTCTATATCACTGGACTCTGTTACTTGCTACATGGATTATTTAATCATAATAAGCAAACTTAAAAGTTCACAGCATTAGGCGGCAGTGGAGATGGGAATTCATGGTTTCTGTTGAAATTAAAGGGCAGCTCTGAGAGCTGCTCTAATTAAAGCGCCTGCAGAGTATCGTGTATTCAGCATCCTGTGCTTCAAAACAGTGGCAAGGGCTCTTTTACTGAAGCTCATTGGACGAGCTTTAATTAAAGTGCCACCATCACCATTTTGAAGTGCAGGGATGCTAAGTACATGAGATGTGGAGGCTGCCGGAACATGGTAATTAACACACTCCAGCAGACTTGATTAAAGTAGATACAGCATATCAGAGCTGCATCCCCGCACGTCTACAGGCACCCAAAGAGTCCAGATATATTAAGAGCTGAAAACACTGAAGTACTCCTATCTCCATCCTTGCCATCTTAAACTGCTTTTAAATTGCTCAGATGCACTGTTTTTAATTAATTAAATAGTTTACCAAAAAAAAAGAGCCCTGCAGAGTGGTGCACAAAAGCAATTAATAAATTATTCAGCTCAATCCCATGACTTTGTGCATTAATACATGAAGCCTCTGACCCCCTACAACATGAAGGTTTTAGTGATTAAAGAGGCATTCTGGCATAAATAGGTCACAAGCAGAACTAGGGGGCTTCCTGCACCATCTGAATCTGTGCTGGGAGTCTTTCTTCCTTAATTATAAAATCCCAGAAATTGTGGGAAATACAGAAATGCCTAAAAATCCTATAAATAACACATAGCAATGCCTGACTTCATTGGGGCTTCTCAGGTGTTGTCATGTTCTGAACTGTACAGCCAGCATCCTTCATGCATTAATAATCAAGAAGAGAAACATTAAAGTAAAGAAAATATCTGAATAATACAAGAGACAAGGGGAAGAATAATGAAAGCAGATGTCCTTCACCTAACACTGGACCTGATCCATCAGTCTCTGGGTAAGTACATCTCCAATTTCAGGATTTGGTACTAAAGCCATTGGTACTGATAAATGATTTCTAAAATAGAGTTAGTTCCGTTTCAAGATGCTGGAAGGCTGCCCTGGGTCAGTACAAAGGATTGGTCTCATTATAATAACTGCATCGGTAAACTAGTAAAAAATTAAGACAGATAAATTTTCAGTTTTCTGTTTTGAATATTCTGATTGGATTCTGATTAGATCTCATCAGGGCAGACTCGAGTAATTGAGTCTGCTAGAGTGTTCTAATCACAATGCTCCACTGTGCTGCAGCGTCTCATGTATTCAGCATCCCCACATTTCAAAATGGCATCAGGGGCACTTTAACTACAGCTTGTCAAACGAGCTTTAGTTAAAGGGCACCCGCTGCTATTTTGAAACATGGCATGCTGAATACATAAGACGCTGTGAGCATTTTAATTAGAGCAGCTCTCAAGAGCCACTGTAATTAACCCCCCTCAGCCCCCATCCCCAACCCAGAGCACATATAAAGGCATATTAGTTTTCAATGAATTGGTCATGGTATAGTGTAACAGGGGGCCTTCCTGGGGCTGGTTAGAGTTGGCCTGCCCACCTGTTTCTGGGCCAACTGCCTGCCTCTCTTTCCTACCATGCCTTGATGGAAAATGATTAAGATGGTACTCAGGTGGCAGGCTGCCCATTTAAGACCCTGATGACTAGGGGTGGTATCCCCAGCTTCAAACCTTCCCCTACACTGGGGCCCACAGTTGGTACCCTAGGCAGCCCTTCTCCCTTCCTGACTGTGGTCCCCTCTCTGGGACCTTTGGCTCCCCCTTAGGCCCTGGCCCCAGCCCTGGTCGCAATCCCAAGCCTCTTGCTCTGGACATCCCTTGCGGTGGGCCCCTGGACCTTTTGACCCCCCTTGGGTCCTGGCCCCAGCCTGGACCAGTTTGAGGGTCCATCCAGTCAGGTCTGAGCCACTTGCCTTCTCTCCCTCATAACTCCACTGGATCAAGTGAGCCTCAGACCTCTCAAAGATCTCCCAGGTCTGGGCTTTTCCCAGCCAGAACTGTGCAGATACTGGAAATTTTCAGGCGCTCCTTGATAGAAGGCCAGCCTAATCTGATAACAAACACCAGTACTTGATAAGCAGAACAAATGATGGCTAGTGGGAACTTAACTAGTCCCAGCAGAGAGAAGCTGGCAGTATCAAGGCTCATAAAGGAATGCTATCTGTCATGCATGGGAGTAGCTACCTGTAACTAAGCACAAAGGCATTGTCATCTTTCAGATTCCTCTGAACTCACTTTAGGTGTGGTTCCTGCAGTTATATAGCTGGTGTGCTTAGAACACTTCCAGGTATATGATCAATATCTCATTGTGTCTGAAAGGTGGACTCTAACCCCACATTCATGGAGTTGTTTTGACAAGACATTGACTGATGTGCTTTCACCCATTAAGGTGACCATTGTCCAGTGGGGAAGAAACCTAAGGATCTGGAAGTAGATGTAATCTGCTAGGGTTGGAAGGGACATCTTATGCCCCATTTAAGTATTAAAGTGTTCTATTTGCACCTTAAAATGGCCTCCTTCATGACCTCCAGTTTCTTTCTAGGATAGCACTTTTCCTGCTCGATACTTGTTAACGTATGCCTAAATAATTAAGGTTCCTAATCAGAGGCATAACAAGCACGGTTTGTGCCCTAGGCAAACTCTTCCAGACAGCAAGGGGGAGTTGGGTGGGGAGGAGCCCCTGAGGGGCTGGGGTACTGAGAGAAGGGGGGTCCCTGGCTGTTGGTCCTACAGAAACATCCTTCATAGATTTATGAGACATTCAGGCTGGAAGGGACCCTGAAGGATTATCGAGTTCAGCCCCCTGCTCCAGGGGCAGGAAGTCAGCAAGGATCATAGGATCCCAGCAAGATAAACATCCAAATGTGTCTTGAAGGTGTTCAAAGTAGATGCTTGAACCACCTCCAGTGGCAGTCTATTCCAAACTTTGGGGGCTCGGACAGTAAAGAAGTTCTTCCTTATGTCCAGCCCAAACTGGTTTGATGCGGAGTTTGTGACCGTTCAGTCTTGTCATCCCTTGGGGCGCTCTGGTGAACAGATGTTCCCCCAGATCCTGATGAACACCCCTGATAAACCTGATAAATCGTGGTGAGGTCGAGCCCACAGTTAGCCAGTTTTGCCAAGCAGTGATCATGGGATACCGGATCAAAGGCTTTTTTAAAAAGCCAATCTCTTCCCCCTTGTCCGGGTAATAGGTCGCCTGGTCATAAAAGGAAATAAGATTGGTCAAGCAAGACCTATCCGCAACAAATCCATGCTGGGTATCCCTCAGGATATTGCCATCAGTTAGTCTATTAAGAATGGCCTCTTTGATAATCTTTTCCAAGACCTTCCCCGGGATAGAGGTCAGGCTGATGGGCCTGTAGTTTGCCAGATCTACTTTCCTCCCTTTCTTGAAGATAGGCATGACATTGGTCTTCTTCCAATCTTTGGGCACTTCACCAGAGCACCAGGAGTTCTCAAAGATCTATGCCAGGGGCTGAGCTATGATGCTAGCCAGCTCCTTGAGTACCTTTGGGTGTAAACCATCAGGGCTGGCTGACTTGAAGGTATCCAGCCTGTCAAGGTGTTCCTTCATAAGGTCAGCTTCAATGGAGGGTAAAGGAATCTCCCTTATTTGGGCCTCCCTGTCCCACAGTGGGCAGGGGCATCCCATGGGACTGGTGAAAAACTGATGCAAAGTACCCATTTAGCAATTTTGCTTTTTCATGGGCATCAGTTGTCAGTTGTCCCATCTGGTTTAGCAGGGGTCCCTTGCTTTTCCTCCGGCTCCCCACATATCTAAAAATCCTTGTTTCTGTATATGTGGCTGCTGCTGCAAAAACAGTGCTGTGGAGCTACTTCTGTTGTTGGGGTGCAGACTCCATGGGGATGGGCATGCAACACTTAATTGGTGCCCAGGGCTGGTGCCCTGCTTGCCCAACTCAAGTTATATTTTTGTTCCTAGATGCACTGACACTGTGTATTCTTGCACCTCAATATTAGGGTTGTGTGTTTCCACAAGGGGAATTCAAAAAGAAGAGTTATGAGTCCCAGGTCTTCATGCCTTGATTGGAGACACCTAGGCCCATTTTGGTTGGGATTCAAGCACCAAACACAATATTCCAAGGGGTTCATAGACCACCTAAATGGAAGTGCAGAAGAGGAGCATGTGTCTGGAACCCTACCACTTTCCTAAAGTTAAGTAGCATTTAGGCAGTTCCTGAAGCCATGATTTGTGAATTGCTGATAGATTTGGATTCAGTGGCATAAACCTCTGAAAGACCAAGGCACAAAAATTCACTCATTGTTGAACTGGGCAAGAGACTCATGACTCCATGTGATTTTGTGTATTGTTTTTAAGTTATCATCATGGAAAAGTAGGCTGGACCTCAGCCATGAGCTCTCTCCTTGCTCCTTAGGATCATTGAAAGCCTTTTTTATTAGCTCCTTTTCTGTTGCATTTTACTCATCCCACTAGATTGTCATGCATTTTGCTTTTGTTGATGGCATTATGCACTTTTTAGAATTACAGAATGAAAGAAAAATAGAGATGGAAGGAACCTCAAGAAGTCATCTACTCCAACCCTGTGCTCAAGGCAGGATCATCCCTGTCTAAATCATCTCATCCAAGCATTCATAGATTCATAGATGTTAGGGTCGGAAGGGACCTCAATAGATCATCGAGTCCGACCCCCTGCATACGCAGAAAAGAGTGCTGGGTCTAGATGACCCCAGCTAGATGCTTATCTAACCTCCTCTTGAAGACCCCCAGGGTAGGGGAGAGCACCACCTCCCTTGGGAGCCCGTTCCAGACCTGGGCCACTCTAACTGTGAAGAAGTTCTTCCTAATGTCCAGTCTAAATCTGCTCTCTGCTAGCTTGTGGCCATTATTTCTTGTAACCCCCGGGGGCGCCTTGGTGAATAAAACCTCACCAATTCCCTTCTGTGCACCCGTGATGAACTTATAGGCAGCCACAAGGTCGCCTCTCAACCTTCTCTTGCGGAGGCTGAAAAGGTCCAGTTTCTCTAGTCTCTTCTCGTAGGGCTTGGTCTGCAGGCCCTTAACCATACGAGTGGCCCTTCTCTGGACCCTCTCCAGGTTATCGGCATCCCTCTTGAAGTGCGGCGCCCAGAATTACATGCAGTACTCCAACTGCGGTCTGACCAGCGCCCGAGAGAGTGGAAGTATCACCTCCTTGGATCTATTCGTCATGCATCTACTGATGCATGATAAAGTGCCATTGGCTTTTCTGATGGCTTCATCACACTGCCGACTCATGTTCATCATGGAGTCCACTAGGACTCCAAGATCCCTTTCCACTTCCGTGCCACCCAGCAGGTCATTCCCTAGGCTGTAGGTGTGCTGGACATTTTTCCTCCCTAGGTGTAGCACTTTGCATTTCTCCTTGTTGAACTGCATTCTGTTGTTTTCTGCCTACTTGTCCAACCTGTCCAGGTCTGCTTGCAGCTGTTCCCTGCCCTCAGGCGTGTCCACTTCGTCTGACCTGTTCTTAAAAACTTCCAAGGATGGGGACTCTACAATTTCTCTAGGTAACCTAAAGATTCCCTTATCTGAAATTAAATGAGACATACTGTTTATAACCTGGAAAAACACACACACATTAGACACACACACACACGGTAAAACAAAGAGTGCCATCAGATATTGAACATGGCTGTTTTCTAATGCAAGTAAGTACCTTACTTACTCACACATTGCAGTTAACAAAGTATCATTCCAAAAATGGCCAAGGAGAATGGCTCATGAATTCTTGTAGTCACTTGAGATATCCTGCCTATCCTCCCAACCCTCAGGGAGTTACAATATACAGCAGAACATTCTAATGAGGAGAGGCTGCAACCTCACCTTATCCCATAGTAGTGTCCTCAAATCCTGCCTCTGACTCTCAGGAGTGAAACCCTTTATTTCAAATGGATCATGAAGGAAGGGCAAAATTTGCCCTTTAATCAGAATGACAACCTCTTTGAAATTTTTGTGATTTGTACTCACTCCCTTGCTTTCCTATGCAGTAGGAATACTCCAAGCTGCTCTGTCACTTCATTTCTTCACAGAGAAAGATACAGAGGATCTTAAATTCATCAGAGATGAGAGTGCTAAAGGCCCATTCACTTGTTTTGCCCTCAGGTAGGGAAACTCAGAACCCTAAAGGTCTTCTTCACTTCCCTGCTTTTTATGGCCATGTTTCTATTTATATAATCAACATTCAGTTTCAGAGGTATTAAAACTAATATTCATGCCAGGAAATGCTTTGCATGTAATCAACACCTCAGGAAAATGTTCATATATTGGTTGCTTTATTTATTTATTTTAATTAATTAATCAAACGATCAAAGAGACATTTGGGTGCAGAATAAAGCTTTCTTGTGTCAGACTTGGGGGTGTTGAAAATGGCTGTTCAAAATTCTGGCTGTTTTCCTTGAGTGATGTGATGACAACTTTTCAGAGTTAGAGATTCATACAATGAATCAACACAGCCCCCTATTTTATTATTTAAATCTCTGTTTCCCAGTGTAAGTCACTAAAAAACTGACAGTGACCAAATCTCACTGGAAATGAATTATTCAATTATCGTTGAAACAGAATACCCGTTAACTAAACTCCTCTGGGTTGTCATGAAGCTATATAACGTGATACTATACAGTACTACACATTTACATGACATCTTCAGCCTAATAGACAAGGCTTATTGAGGAAACACTGACAAAAACAGAACAAATGGCAACCTACTTCATATATGAAATAATATAAGATTTTCTACCAAAATGCACTTCTCAAGAACATAATTAGAGTGCTGAATTTGTTCTGTACCTGATCTACATCAGGAAATTATCTATGCTGGTTGAATTTGGCACATCCTTTTGATTTGGGTTTAGCAACTGCTAGTGTTTGGTTAAAACTAGCGATTAAATCTTCTTAAGAAAAGGGTAAATCATTTTAGTCACTATGAGACATTAGTTCGGGAAGAGTGTGTGAATGCTGCCAGAGGGAAAAACAAAGAAATGCCACATGATAAAATAGATACATTTCTTGATCCCAATGCAACCACAATCTCAACTGGGAATGACCTTCTCGGAAAAAACTACACCACTTTTATTTAGAAATGGGTCAGCTGCAAGATTTGAATCCAGATTTTGAGCAACACTCTTTGGCAGAATATGGATCAGGGTTTTTGGTTTGACCAGTTATACAAATAGATTCCAGTGGGGAGTATCTGTTTGCAAGCAAAATATGGGTTTGCACAAGTAAATGACAAGTTATATATGCACATCCATGCTTATTAATCAGTAAAAAGTGGCACCTGTAAATTTTGTAGGCATGTTTTGAAAGCCAGCTGAACATATGAACTCAGAATGGATCTAAAAATATGTAAATACAACTAACAAGAATAAATACCTTCCTATTCCATTAATAATATAGCTCTTCACTTTATACTTTTTATGATATTTAAGAGTCCTCATGGGCAATGTTTTTAGATTACTTGGAGGAAACTTAGGCATTGTAGAAGATCCTGGATCTGAGTTTTAGCCTTGGCTGGGCCTTTCCTCGCTAAATTCTGAATCTATTGAGAACTTACAGGTTACTTTTTTACTTCATCCAAACACCAACTCTTGACTTTCCAAAGACAATATGTGGACTCTCACAGCAACAATAATTTATTTCTAAATTTAAAAAAATCCCAAAGCTCATTTTTTATTTATCTGTGCTGTAGGAAGTCTACACTAACTGCCCTTTAAACATTTAGCAATGAGTACATGTGCCTGTTACTCATGATTTGTAGACTTATTTACAGCATTTTATTCTGTTTCTCTATCTACAGGAGGTGCTGTGAAGTATTGTGTAGTATTCCTTTTGGGTCATACCCATGCTGGATTGAAAAGAAAGCAGAAAATGGGTGATGGAATCTATTACATGGTTCATTTGCTCAGTAGTCTATTCACTAAATTGAGTTGCCTTTCAAAATGAGGGTGTGGTGGGTTTATTTAGCTCCTCTGCACATCTCTGAAACTTTTACATATTCAGCAGAGGAAATGGCTTTTTAGTGTTCATTGCTAATGAAGCTATAAAAAAAAGGTATGGTCACTGCATTTAGATGTATTTGCTCTTTAGATGTTATTAAAATAGATATATAGATAAGCTATATTCACATTTAAATATCTTTGCTTTCATGCTCAGTGTGGTATTTCAGTGTTTATCTATTAACACACCATCTTCCCAAAACGTGTCATTATTGACTTATTTCTTTCCATGGCAAATTTAGTCTGAGAAGGTTCATTACAGCTTGCATTCTTCTCTATATTAGGACTGTACCCACACCAGTCATTGAATTAATGAGAAGAGGTGTCTTTTTGTATTTCCTCCCTCCTGTTTGCCCTCCCCAACCTCATCCCCATCCCCCCATCCCCGCAACTACTTTCTTTGACCAGCGATCTGCCACTTCGTTGTTCATGAATAATGTACTACTTTTCAACTCAATTAGTACACCATATCTAAAGAAGTTTTTCAGGTAACGTTGTACACACACACACACACACACCCATTCTGTATGTATCTATTGGACCAGACATATCTGAGCCAATACATACATACAGAATTCATAACTGGTAAATGAACAGGATGAGTCATATTTTATGCATTAAATATAAAGATTTCTAATCAAGCCTGTGCAGAGATATTTGGGCACACATTTGTAAAGGTTTGAGAGCTTTCCTTGGCTTTAAATCTCATTTTTGTAAAACAGGAAAAACCTAAGGATTGGATATACATATGTAGTACTGAGATCTAGCACAGCATTTCCCAACCGGCATGCCACGGCCCGCTGGTGTGCCATGAAGCATGAGCAGGTGTGCTGCAGAATATTGAGCAGCTACGCCCCATCTGTCTGTCTGTCCATCCGCGATAGCTTAATAATAGAGTAAATTTGCAAAAATAAGCCCCCACATAAAAATTCAATAGTCTGATATATAGGCATGTTAAGTTAGATTTTAAAAAGTCTTTGCTTCAGTATAGCAGCTCAGAAGAATAAACTCATACTCATCCAGTATGGTTTAAGAAAGTAAGCAGCTTGTGTGGAAAAGGAAATATCTTGGAGACTGAAAAATACAGCACTACTGAGAGGAAGTGCTTCTGGACAGGTAAGGATGAAAGTACTAGGACACAAAAATCAACTTTTGCTGTAAAATTGGTTTTACACATTATATGAGTTTGGGGCTTTATAACAATCACTTTTTGCATGTTTTCTTATTAGGAGAGTTGCAAAGTACTGTAGGTAATAATACTGATTCCTTTTGTATTTACAACCTTGTATTGGTGACTTGGAAAAAGAAAAACAAGTAACAAAATGAACAGCTTTAAACTGGGGAAAGAATGCATTAAATTAAATGGACAGTTTTTAAAAAGCAACAGACAGTGGTAGCTATAAATGGTGGCTGGGACTATGTGTACACCAGGAGAATGCATTCACCTTCTCGCCTTCCCCTTTCCTCTTTTAATTCCCTCCTCACCTTAGAACCATCACCACGGGCTCCAACCTTGGTTGAGCTAACTAGAACGAACTGAGTCCATGACTACTGTATATTCTCAGCACACTCCATCAGAAACAATGCTTGAAAATGTCATTCTCTGTGAGGGAATATGCCAATTCTCTTCTGAAAAAATCCAATAATATAATGCAAACTTAAAGATATTCACTATGAAGCCAACATATATTTACCCTGTGTAAGAACTTCAGGGCTTACCCCATGGATATTTTTATTCATCTTTCATTCTGATACTGTATGCAATGAAGAAGTGGAGGCCATCTGTTACCAGGAAACTGACCTAACCTAGAACTGATTGATTTGCCACCAAGTGTAACTTCAGAAAGTGGTTTGTGATCATTCTCCAACCAGTGAAGCATCTTCTTATAGCTTTTCTCAGAAAAACAAATCAATTCCAAATGAATGAGCTGTGGAAAACTCTCCTTTTGAGCCTGACTTATCACCTTTGATGAATGTTATTTTAACACTTGCAATAACTAAAGCACACAGTTGTGAGCACACATATTCCATGTTTGAAAATGAAAAACTGCTCTGTGAAATGGAAATACAGTATCTGATGACTATCTTCTGAGGAACCACTTCCTGAAACATGAAATATTTTGCTTTCTCTGCTGCAAGTATACATCTTTACATAGCTTTGTTTCAATACTACATTGCACAATTATTGATGCACCAGGAAGCAAACACTGTGGTTCTTGACACAAGTACAAAGTGCTCTCCCCAAGAGTCATTTCCTACTTGACTTGCTCAGGGTATGAAATGTTTTCAAGCTTATCTCCAGTGCTGTAGGACAAGCAATAGCAGATGGGCCTGTCCCCGATGCCTCTTGAGTCTTGGGGGGGGCACCCACAGAAGCCAGTGGTAGCGGCAACAGCAAGGACAGGGCTGGTGAGCACCTGGAGAAGCCAGTAGTGGGGACAGAGCTGGCAAGCACCCTCAGAAGCTGCCAGAGGCATCAGCAGTGAGGACGGCCCTGTCGGGGGGGGGCACGTGTCCCCACCACCTCCCCCTACTAGTCGTCTATGGGCCCTCATCTATGTATTTTGGATAATTCTCTTATTATTAAATGCCTCAGGATCTATAATAATAACATGCTTATTCTGTCTGTCCGGAACACTCTGATTGGTTGTTTCAGTAAGCATTGTGATTGACTACCAAAACAACCAATCAGAATGCTCCGGACAGACAGAATAAACCTATTATTATTATAGATTGATGGGGGATGTAGAAGTGGATGGCAAGTTGGACAGCAGTGACCACAACATGAGTGAGTTCAGGATCCTGACAAAACAAGAAAGGAGAGCAGCAGAGTATGGACCCTGGACTTCAGAAAAGCAGATTCTGACTCCATCAAGGAACTGATGGGCAGGATCCCCTGGAAGGCCAATCTGAGGGGGAAAGGAGTGCAGGAGAGTTGGTTGTATTTTAAAGAAAACTTACTGAGGGCTCAGAAACAAACCATCCTGATGTGCAGGAAGAATAGCAAATGTGGCAAGCAACTCACTTGGCTTAGCAGAGAACTCTTTGGTGAGCTTAAACACAAAGGAAGCTTACATGAAGTGGAAGCGGACAACAAACTTGGGAGGAGTGTAAGAATATTGCTCAGACATGCAGGGATGAAGTCAGGAAAGCCAAAACGCAATTGGAGTTACAGCTAGCAAGGGACATGAAGGGTAACAAGAAGGGTTTCTACAAGTATGTTAGTAACAAGAGGAAGATCAAGGAAAGTGTGGGCCCCTTCCTGAATGAGGAAGGCAACCTAGTGACAAATGATAGGGAAGAGGCTGAAATACCCAATTACTTTTTTACCTTGGTCTTCAGAGGTAAGATCAGCTCCCAGACTACTTCACCAGGCAGCAAAGGTTGGGGAAAAGGTGAGCAGCCATCAGTAGTGAATGTATACAACCTGGATGTGTATAAGTCCATGAGGACAGATGCAATGTTTCTGATGTTACTGAGGGAGTTGGCTGATTTGATTGCACAGCCATTGGCCATTATCTTTGAAAACCTGTGGTGATTGGTGTTGGCACTGGATTTACAACCCAGTTCTGATATGCTGCTCTGGGCGAGCACAACCTTCAGACCAACCACAACTCCTCTGGTTGATAATAAGCCAATGATATTGATACACAGTGATAGGAAATAAAAGTAATGCAGGCAAAGCAAGCAAGATGATTACAAAATACATTACCCCACTACCCAGAATATACACAAAGTGAGCAGTACATCCAGCTGGTACACCTTGAGGTTCTTTGCTTGAATGTCCAATGTCAGCAACTTTGGAGGTTGGGGACCAATGTCAATGTGTTGCTCTGAAAACTCCTCCTTTTGTATTCTTTCTCCTTTGATGACTCTTCATTTCTGGGTACTGTTAATTGGGTTCTTGTGGCCGTCATACTGTACACATTCTGTTTTGACAGCCAAAATCCTATCTTCATAAACCCATCACACGCACACACCTAAATTTGGTCATTTCATTCCAAACCAGAAATCCCAAAGATTTTTGCAACTGGGCATTCTAACCTTGGAGCCCTAAAGCCAGGCCTATCTCTATTATGGAAGTAAAGTTTGGATGTGGCTAATTTCTCAGGATGTGTATACCCATTGGCCTCAGACACCCCGTATGCTTTGAAGGCTGTGAAACAAAGTAACAAACAGGCTTTTAGAAATCAATTAACCCTTGCCATTCCCTTGGATCATTGTTCTAATGCAATATCTACTTTACCTACAAGCCAATTCCTAAAAACAAACCTCTAAATATCATTTTCTAGCCATCAATTGTGGGAGGTCCCAGACAACTGGAAAAGGGAAAATATAGTGCCCATCTTTAAGAAAGGGAAGAAGGAGAATCCAGGGAACTACAGACCAGTCAGCCTCACCTTAGTCTTTGGAAAAATCATGGAGCAGGTCCTCAAAGAATCCATTTCTAAGCACTTGGAGGAGAAGAAGGTCAGCATCGCTTCACATAGGGCAAGTCATGTGTGACCTACCGGATTGCCTTCTATGATGAGATGACTGGTTCTGTGGATGCAGGGAAAGCAGTGGACATAATATACCTTGACTTTAGCAAGGCTTTTCATACTGTCTCCCACAGCATTCTTGCAAGCAAGCTGAGGAAGTATGGGGTGGATGAATGGACTATAAGGTGGATACAAAACTGGATGGATTATTGGATTTAAAGAGCTAGACATTTATTCTCAATGTCTAGCTGGCAGCCAGCATCAAGTGGAGTGCCCCAGGGCCAGTTTTGTTCAATATCTTCATTAACAATTTGGACGGCGGGATGGATTGCACCCTCAGCAAGTTTGCAGATTGCACCAAGCTGGGGGGGAGTGGGGAGTAGTAGATACACTGGAAGGTAGAGCTAAGATTCAGGGTGACTTAGAGAAGTTGGAGGATTGGGCCAAAAGAAATTTCATGCGGCTCAACAAGGGCAAGTGCTGCACTTAGGATGGAACAATCCTATGCACCAGTCGTGGGGACTGACTGGCTAAGCAGCAGCTCTGCAGGAAAGGAACTGGGGGTCACAGTGGACAATAAGCTGGATATGAGTCAGCAGTGTTCCCTTGTTGCCAAGAAATCTAACAGCATACTGGGCTGCATTAGTAGGACCATTTCCAGCAGATCAAGTAATTATTCTGCTCTATTCTGCACTGGTGAAGCCACATGTGGAATACCATGTCCTGTTTTGGGGCCCCAATTATAGAAAGGATGTGGACAAATTGGAGAGAGTCCAGCGAAAAGCAACAAAAATGGTTTGGGGGCTGAGGCATATAACTTATGAGGAGAGGCTGAGGGAACTGGGTTTATTTAGTCTGCAGAAGAGAAGACTGAGTGGGGATTTGATAGCAGCCTTTAACTACCAGAAGGGTGGTTCCAAAGGAGAGGAGATAGACTGTTCTCAGTGGTGACAGATGACAGAACAAGGAGCAGTGGTCTGAAGTTGCAGCAAGGGAGGTTTCAGTTGGATATTAGGAAAAACTTTCTCACTAGGAGGGTGATGAAGCACTGGAACAGGTTACTTACAGAGGTGGTGGAATCTCAATCCTTGGAGGTTTGTAAGGCCTGGCTTGACAAAGCCCTGGCTGGAATGATCTAGTTGGGGATCATCCTGTTTTGAGCAGGTGGTTGGACTAGATGACCTCCTGAGGTCCCTTCCAACCCTAATTTTCTATGATTCTGAAAAACAAATTTCTCATAATTTAGGGGTGTGGGGAGACTCTCCCCTTCTCATCGTCTCTGTTTTATGGAGAGTACATAGGCTGAAATATTTATTAAGGGTAGGCAATGTTCTTCTTTATGCACCAGCCTGCAAATACCATGGACTATATGTAACTTTTAAACTTTTTAAAAATTAGTTGTGCCCTGGTCACTGGCCTTGGCCTTCTCCATTGTGCAGGGCATGAAGGACACAAAAGGCATCCACTTGTGCAACCAGGACAGGGCCAGGGACAATATAACCCCACATACAGGAACATCACAGATACCTTGGTAAAGTTAATTTCACCTCGCAACACTCATTGCCAATTTGTAATGGTGGTCAGTAGAGTGTCTTGGACTTCCTTCTATATGTGACTCCTTTTAAAATAAGAGCACTGAAAAAATGTATGGATTATACTTAATATTGGTATAAATATGTCCAAAGGCAGAATTTCTAGGAGTTGAATACTGAACTTCACTTTATGCTTTGAAATCTCCACCATAAAATCTTCAGGTATCATTACAATTCTCACTATTCTACAAAAGATTTGGATGTTCAGGCCTATCTTAGATATTGGGTATGTACAGTCATTTGGGAAGCTTAGGGGAAAGTTAGATCAGGTTAAAAATGGCCACTCAACCTAAGGTAAGTCTAGGTAGGGGGAGGGGTGGGTGGGATGAGGAGGGATATTCAGGGGGACTTGGAGGATTGGGGGGGCAAGTAGGGTCCACAGAGGAGTTGAGGGGTTGGGAGAGTTAGCAGAGTCTACAGGGCGGGGCTTGGAGAGATCAGAGGGAGGCTAAGTAGAACCAGAGAGGCTCTCCAATCCCACAAAACCCTCCCAGACCGTCTGCCCCCAGACTCCTCCTTCAATGGTGGTGAACTGCCTCTGATCCTGCAAACTGCTTGTAGGACCAGTTTTACCGGTATTCTCCTATTCTGGGAACCTGACTGAATGAAGTCAGCACGTGGGGAGGGGCGGGAGAGTCTGGTAGCTCCATGGGGAGAGATTTGGTGGGATTCAGAGAGCTCTCCATCCCTGGGACTAGGGGCTATTTTAGGCCCCCTAGTCAACCAATCCCACCCCACTCCTGATCTTGCCTGTCCCTCTCCCCACCCTGACTTACTCCCTGCACTCCTGGCACCAGTAAATGCCAGTAGAACTGGCTCCAGGAGCAGCTTGTGGGATTCGGGGTTTGGCAGGCTGGGGGGTGACTGGCTGGTCTCAGGAAGCGGGGTTGGAGGGTTGCCCATCTGAGGATGGGTAAAGGGGCCATGGAGCTAAAAACAGCCCGGTGCTGGGGTAGGGAGGGGTAGGAAAAAAACAGCCCCAGGGCTGAGGCTAGCAGCTGGGCTTTTCCAGCCCTGGGGCTGCACTGGGAACACATACCTGTTTTTTCTAAGTCTGATATAGAATCATAGAAAATTAGGATTGGAAGGGATCTCAGGAGGTCATTTAATTCAACCCCCTACTCAAAGCAGGACCAGCCCCAACTAGATCAATCCCAGCCAAAGCTTTGTCTAGTCAGGTGTTGAAAACCCCCAAGGATGGAGCTTCCACCACCTCTCTGGGTAATATGTTCCACTGTTTACTACCCTCCTAATAAGAAAATTCTTCCTAATATCTAACCTAAACTTCCCTTGCTGCAAATTGAGACTATTGCTCCTTGTTTTGTCATCTGTTACCACTGAGAACAGTCTAGCTCAGTTCTCTTTTGAACCCCACTTCAGGTAGTTGCAGACTGCTATTAAGTCTCCTCCTGGTCTCTTCTACTCTGGACTAAATAAGCCCAGTTCCCCCAGTCTTTCCTTATAAGTCATGTGCTCTGGCTCCCTTACCATTTTTGTCGCCCTCTGCTGACTCTCTCCAATTTGTCCACATCCTTTCTGTACTGGGCCCAAAACTGAACACAGTACTCTAGATGTGGCCCCACCAGTAATGAATAGATGGGAATAAAAACATGGACATGAAATACTAAGACAATCCCTTGCCCTGCTTACAGCCAGTGAACTTCTCCGTATGTTTGGATAACTGTATTGTGGCTTCAGGGGAGAAGAGGACGTGAGAATCTCCAAATGGAGTAACTTGAAGGAAAGGAACCTGCAAAAGGAGTGGACTGTGATGGAAGTGAAATAAGGGAAAATATAGAGGTGATGTTTGTTATGTGTGCCTATTTCAATGAGTAATCACATATTCAAGTCAAGTAATACTTCTGCTAAACTCAGAAGATTATTATGCAAAGTACATACTATATAATAGACCACATTTCACAGTCCCAATAATATCAGTGAGTTTGACCCAGCATACAATTTGTATGGAGATGACCTGGACAGAATTATGATTTGCTTTACAGACATGTCTGTAGAAATTATTCATTTGCTACAAGCAAAAGAAAATATTAGTTGGGCTAAATTTTATCTGGGAAGAGCTTCATTAGAGGATGTGAAATGTGGAGTGTTGGCTTAAGACTGAGCTGAGTCATCAAAACTCATTGCACCCAAAGCATTGTAGCATGTTATTTTTACAGCCAAAGTGCCCAGAGGTGAAAAGTGAGTGCTTTTATTCAGCAAACCACGCAGTCATCTGAGCAATTACTTGGTTAGCAATTACTTGGCAAACGATGTTCAGATACCATAAGATGATAAAGTTAAAAGTCAATTCATTAAAAATATTTTCTCCTTCAAGAAATAATTTGTTTTTTTGAAGTAAATTTAACATAAAAAGCAGGAAGGAAGAAGAAAAATGTAAAATTTTATCATATCATTTTAAGTTTGATTATGTCACACAAAATGTAAATGGCAATAGAGTATAAAGGAACCTAATCCATAAAGGAAGTGAAAAAGGTTAAAGAAGTCAACAGTAATTAAATGGTGATTGAAGCTGAAAGAAAATTGATCGGTGTTAGCTGAAGGCCATTCTTGCCTTTTGGGATGTTATGCATTGGTGAAGAGGGGAAAGAAAGGTTCTTACTGTTTTGATATGGAAATATATGTCACATCTTCTTAGCCTATAGTTCTGTGACTCAAGACTGAAGTGAATTTTTGGTACACTGATTCTAGTGTCCTATACATCCTTTTGGGCATTGTGTAAAGATAAGATGCTCTAACAAAGCTCAGTGAGGTCAAAAGTCATGGGATCTTCAACAGTTTGCATGCCATTTTGTTTCAGGCAAGAAAGAAAAGCACCCTGAAGCAAGAGAATGTAAATAGGGGTTATACTGACAGATCCATCTAAAAACTATGCAATATCCAGAACTTATAATGATGCAATAATACAGCTAGTTATTCAAATCTGAAAGTATGGTATTGTATTTGAGACAGATAAATGCTATATTTGTTTATATTGAGTTTCAAAGGAAGTTTAAAACATTAACTCTACTGGCCATTTTCAGCATTTTAGAGATTTGGGGTATCCCATGCTAAAACTTCAGGAAAAAAGAGGTTGATAAATGAATATATTCAGAGTAAGCACTTGAGAGACTGCTGTGCTTAAGTTCATGAAGAATCAAAGCTAAACCAATCAGACTAGTCAACTTTCTATTGAGAATTTTGCTTTTCAGATCATGCAAAAAGAATCATCTTCCATGGAATTCTGCTATTTTTATCCAAAGACCAAAGCCTTTTCCAGATAAGCATCTACAGCTTGACACTCCCGAATGATGAACACCTGCAAAGTACTGAGCACCCTCAACCTCAATAGATGCCACAGGAGATGCTCAGTACCTTGGAGGACCAAATCACTACAGGGTCTAAACCGGATGATAGCTTGTACATGGTAGGTATAGCTGATGGAACACTACATCATGCCACTGAATTACAAAGCCACTAACACTTACTGACTACATGACCAAATCTGACAGACCTTCCTCAGTCACTGTCTCTAATAAAACTGACTTCAATCAAGTCAATTTTTGGATGACTACATTCTGAATGATTAAGGTCATGGTGTGACAGGATTTGGCCCTGGTTGTGTTGATTTGAAAAGATTAGTGAATTAAAATGAGAACATCAAGTCATTTGCATTACTTAAGGAATAACAGACAGCTTCTAAATTATCTTAGCTACAGTTTTTATGAGCTTTTTGTCACTAGAGAGAGCTGTAGATACATACAATTAATAACATTTATGTTAAAAAATACATTTATTCCTCCCTCAGTGAAGAATTAGGACAAATAACAAATAAAGCATGACAACCTTTTCTCTCATAAAAATCTAGTGGGAATATTTTCCCTTCTGCAGTTTATGTGGTGTTAAATACTTGGCATTGTCTTGTTCAAGCTTGTCAACTGTGACAAAGATAATAATCTTTTGAAGGGGCCACTTCAAAAACAACTTAAAAAGGAAAGCAAATTTATTATAAAAAAGACATTTGCGATCTGTATTTCCTCCAACCAGGGGAAACAGAGACATTTTACATTTAAATTAAGACCTGGGTGAATATTAGCCTTCAGGTTTTCACCAGTTAAACTGGCATGTCTTTGAGAAAATTCTTCATGTCAGTCCTGGATGTGCTGATGTCTTAGTTGAAATTCTGGTCTATTCACTCAAGCATAAAACAGCAAACGTTAAATCTGTGGCTCAGTAAGCGGTATGGCTTTAGGCATCTTCTAGTTCAGAGGTCATGTATGTTTCCAGCAGCCATATAAATATTAGTTCATATTATAATAATGAAAGGATTTAAGTATTAATATCAGTTTTCAACAGTTATAACTAAGTAAAACGTTGAATCTTATTGACCTAGCCATCCATACATTGTATGACCCTGATCCCGATTAGCTACTCACAGATGCTCCTCTGCTGAGTTCAATGAGGGCTTGTTTATATATCTAAGCTTTGGACAATTAGGTTCTTAATCCATGTCTCAAAAAATATTATTAAGGAAATGCTAGAATTAAAATCTTTACAATAGTATGGTAGAGTTATAAGAGAAAAAGGACTGCACGTGTGGTAGCTACATAAGCTCCAAGTTGTGGGATATTAGAGCTGTCTTATCATTTAGTTAATCATGCAGACTACATTTGCCTGGGGTAAAGTAATTAAGAAATTTTCATACAATGCTATGGTAATGAGACAGACAAGACCCAGAGCATGGTAGCTGCATTACTACATTGTTGTCATACTGAAAGGCATTCTTAGGCATTGATTTAAACATGCAGTCTACGTTTGCCAGGGTGAAGTATTGTCCATCGGTCTTTATTAGAGTCTGTGGCTTACGGAGAGAGAATCTTTTTCAGTCCATCTCCCCACTCTCACTTTTAGCAAGTGGTCTCAGCTGGCTCTCTTCATGTTGAGAATGGATGGTGATATAATCAATGCAAATATCCCATAACCATCTGATGGTGTTTGATACCATGAGCCACCTGAGAGCATTGATAGGGCACCCAATCCAATCTCCCTTGCTCCACATTGAAGTATACTTCCAGGAAGCATGCAGACTTCGGTAAAAATGTGCTTTCACCTATGCTTTTTAAAAATAAATACATAAATAATTAAATAATATCTAATGGAAAAATGAAAAAATATTTTTCAAAGAAAAGCATAGGAAGTAATAAGGGAGGCTGAAGCCATTTGGTCAGATTATAAATAACATCCTTTTTACCTCTAGTTTGTTGGTTCAAATCCAAACCAGATTAAAGGTGCAAAAACTATTTGTAGTGAACAAATCAGCCAGTGAACAGCTAAATACACAAATAACTGAGGGAAAAGATGCCCTGCTACCCAGCAGAACTTTCCGACCCAAATAAGGTACCCAAACTACTTCTGTGGAGTGATCATGGACCCCTTGTCCTCCATGAGGACCAGGGGGCTATATTAAAGTTATAGACAGTAATAAAGTTTAGACAGCCCTCAAGGAGGGGCAGATTACAGCACACATGATGGCTAGATGTGCCTCTGTCTCCCTCATACCGTACGGTGTCAGAAGTTGGCCTTATCCCTTTCTCTTGGGAAAAAAAGAGAAAGAGGGAGAGAAAAAGGAACTCTCAGACTTCCAGAGTGCAGGCAGAGTAAGGGAGAGGTTGTGTGTACTAAAGCAGACAGGAGTCAGGCTGAAAGCCCAGCACAGCTCTGGAGGACATAACACAGATGGCTCTGCTACAGAAGTTTCACTACAGGAATGCAGTTGACTGGCCTTGCTGGATTAGAAGTTTTAAGAGGTTCTCTATGGTTTCAGAACACAGGAAAACCAGGTAAATACCTCATCTTTGCCATGGAGGAGGCTAGAGATGATATTTTCTGTGCCCTCACCCTCACTGAGGAGGAAGAGAAAGACTATTAAAAAGCAAAAGAGATTTTTGATGCACACTTTATTGTGCGGGCCGGGAGCGGTCCGAGGCCCTCGGGGGCGTGCGGCAGGCTGTGGCCAGCAGCCCTGGCACACGGGTCGGGGAATGCAGGCCGGCGGACTAGAATTAGGCACGGACATTTAGCAGTTGATTAAAGATTATTTTACTTACACCGAAGATGGTCGCGGTGCAGGCAGGAAAACTTGCTTGAGTTGTGGTTACAGACAGAAAAGAAGAGAGGCGGACAAGAGTTCCTTCCACGCGAACCTCTAGCCCAATCCGGTTGAAGGCTCTAAACACGCGAGCCCATCGCGTCAACTGAAGAAAACAACTCGGAGAAAAGAGCTCTGGATATACTCACACGAAGTTTGCTAGGCTCCGTGGAACTTGCGCGCAGGGAAGGGGTTCGTCGAGGGATCGTTCGGCGACGGGGAGAGGCCAGAGGTTGATCAGACCCCTGTAGCCTTCTTGAGATACACGCTGGGTCCAATAGGCTCCGCAGCACTTAGAGTTCTTCACAAGACGTGAAGTTCTCCTCCAGATGGTTGTGGAGTCCTCCAACTTGGGCGGAAACCGCTCAAGCCTCTTATACGGCTAGCAAGCCAATCGCTAGCTGCCACGTGGGAATAATTTAGAACTGGCCAATAGTGGGACACAAATTTGCATGCGAATGGTGGGAACTCCTTTGCACCATGCATTTCTCTTTGCAACTAAGAAATGCACCCTGCAAAGAAAGCTCCGAGTGGCGGGAAATAATTTAGCAGTGCCGAAGCGCACACACATCAAATCACACCCTTGGGTTGTGACATTTATAAGTAATATAAATGTTATATATATCTCAAATTTAATATGACATACCAGGGAAACACCTGCATCTTTTATTACTGTATTATACACTCTTGCAGAGCACTGCAATTATGGAGTTTTGGAAAAGGAATATGTTGTAGGCATTATTAGCACTGGGTTTAGGACCCAGATGCCCTGTTCTGGGGGGACCCAAAACCCTTAGACCGACCACAACCTTTCCATTTGATAATAGGAAAATTTATTGATACACAGTGATAGCAGAAAAGAATAATGCAAGCAATTCTATAGCTACCAATCCTGTGGCTGTCATCAGAGTCAAGATACATCTGGTCGGGAGGCAAACTTCACTCCGAGGTTCTCTCTTGAATGTCAAATGGCAGCAGCCTGGAGCTCAGAGGCTGAGCTCTGCCTCCCCCCACCACAGTGGGGTGGATGAGATGGGCTGGTGCCATGCCCGTTGTCCATGGTGCCTTGGATTCCCCTCTTGGGGACAGGGACCCTTTTCAGGGACCCTTTGTTGCTCTAAAATCCCTCTTTTATATTCCTTTCCCCTCCTGATGACTCTCCATCCATGCCAGTTTCTCAGCAGTTTCTCATGCCAGTTTCTCAGCAAAACTCAGATCCAGACCTCAAACTAGCAAAAGTCATAACAAAAATTAAGATGCAAAAAACAATAAAGAAACAACAGGATGTCATACAGGCTAACTGTACCTAAAACTTCATCAGATACAATTGACATGGAAAAGAGAGAAGGTCTTAGAGGTGAAAGGAACCTCATATACAAAATACTATATAAAACTAAGGTAAAAAACGAGGCAAAAACAATCAAGAAATGTTAATAGTGAAAACAGTGAAACGTGTGGCAGATGCAGCAGAACACCAAGCTACCATTGGCAATAATTTTCAGCAATAAATACAGAATGGATGAGATGCCACAACAAAGGATGTTTTTCAAGGCAGGGCAGATCATTCAGGTTAGTAGAAAAATTCAGGAGGGCATCAGATGACAATGTGTCTATGCTACTAGGAACTATATTCTCAATAAAAGAATCCACAAGTAGGTACACAGATATAGATCTCAATAGTCAAATCATTAAATACAAAATGGACACTGGAGCTATAGTTATTGCCACCCTTGCAAAATATTATGATTAATCCTGGGACAGAGATCTGCAAAGGTCAGCTAATAGTCTCAGAGGGACAAGTAATACTGCATTAAAAGTGTGTGGCCAGTTCAAGGGGAAATTGGAAGAAAGAGGAAATTTATTTTCACAATCTATTTTGGACAAGGGTTAAGAGTTCCCTTACTGGGATTGCCAGCAATACAAGGACTACACCTAGTATGGAAACTGGACTCAATAGCAGAACTTAAACCATACAAGAGAGGTATCCTCAGGTCTTCACAGGCTTGGGGAAGCTGTCAGGGAATATAAAATGAAATTGGTGAAGTCACTAACTAATTGCTCTGACAGCTCCTTGGTGCATCCCCATTCCTTTGCAACAGAGAGTTAAGGAAGAATTAAAGAGAATGGAAGCAATAGGAGTTATTTCCCAAATTGTTGAATCCACAGACTGGTGTGCAGAAATATTTAGGACTGAAACTCAGTGGAAAAGTTCACATCTGTGTGGATTTTACTCAACTTAACAAAAGTGTATGCAGGGAAAGATACATTTCCTGCAGTAGAACAGACTTTGGCTCCACTGTCAGAGACTAAACTGTTCTCAAAATTAGATTCTACAGTACATTTTTTTTGTAAATCTTCTTGCTAAATTAATTACTATTAATTACATTCATTACCCCATTTGGGAGATATTCTTTCCACCGGCTTCCTTTTTGCATATTGTTAGCACCAGATCATTTTCAAAAATGAATCTCTCAGATTGTGATGGGCTGCCCAGCATCCTTTGCCATGCAGATAATGTGTTGGTATATTGCAAAAATAAATAGGAACATGGTGAATGTCTACATTTTGTTTCACAATGCTTTCAACAATTCGGTCTCTTTGAATGAAAAATACAAATTCAGGAAGCAACAAATAAAATTTGTTGGACATATCATTAGCAAAAAAAGAATTCAGTCAGACCCAGACAAAATAAAGCCACTGCATGCCCTACCTAAACCCTAAGACATTCCTGCCAGAAGACAATTGCTGGGTATGGCCAATCAGTTTGGAAAATCTTTGCTGAATTTAGTACAGTTAATAAAACCCTTAAGAGATTGCCTTAATGGAAGCAATATATGAATGTTTGGGGAACACAGAACAAGAGTAATTCAACAGAATTAAGGAATTATTGGCATCAACACTTATCTTAACACAATATTCTGTAAATTACCTACAGTAGTCATAATAGATGCATCACCATATGGTTTAGGAGCAGTACTCATTTAAACACAGGCAGAAGGACACCAGAGGCCTTTTGTATTTATATCAAGATGTTTTACAAACACTGAGCAACACTATGCTCAAGTAGAAAAAGAAACCTTGGCAGTCACTTGGGCATGTGAATGGCTCAGTTCTTACTTGCTTGGCTTGAATTTTAAAATAGGAACAGATCTAAATCCCTGGTGG
>NW_005842324.1:1130181-1149171 GCF_000455745.1 Alligator sinensis
CTGGGATCCAAAGCCTAGGATGACCTTCCACCCAGAATTCAACGATTTCAACTATGACTAATGTGATTTTCTTTCAGTATTGAACTTTTACGAGGGAAACTGCTCATAGCCGCAGACACTCTATCCCTAGCATCAGTTAGACAGTCAGCAACAGAAGCAGTAACCTTGGGGGGGGAAATAAATAAATAAATAAATATAGACCATGTTCTGACAGCATTGCCAACATTTGTTACTAGACTTGAGCAAGTTAGAACTGAGCATGAAAGGATGGCATCTATCAGAAACTAGTTCAAAACATGGGGCCACAGGACACAACTTCCAAAAGACCTACAACAATGTTGGCAGGACCAAAATGAGCTCCACATAGCCAATGGTCTGCTCACTAAAGGAAGATCCACTGTGATCATTTAGGGGCTTTGGGAAGAAGTGATTTTGAAGATCCATGATGGATAACATGGTATAAACAAATGCAGGGCAAGAGTACAACAGTCTATATGGTGGTCCAGGCTGAATAAGCAAATTTAAATTTTAGTAGAAGGTCATAAGGAATGCAACAAAGAAAAAAGACTTTCTGGAGCCATTACTTTCTAAAAAGATATCAGCTAGACCTTGACAGGAGGTAGCAACAGCTTTACTTTTCTGGAAAGGACACCCATATGTTATTGTACTTTAGCCTAGAAAAACAAATTGATATGGGAGGCACCTAAACTAGCCAGTAGGAAAAACCAAGGAGATGGGCAGGGCATAGACCAGGGGTGGGCAAAATGGCTGATCTGGCCGGCAGCCGGACTCCATTTCCCAGCAGCCCCTGTCTGCATGTCTGGGGCCAGTCTCCATGGAGACCCCGGAAGCAGCTGCATGAAAGGTCAAGGCTGGGGTAGCCAGGGAGGCCAGCCGCAGCCGTGCTGGCAGTGCCTGCAGCAGAGCAGGTCAGGGGCTGCTCCAGAGCCACTGGGATCTGGCAATGGGGGCAGTTTGCTCCAGAGCCAAGGCAGAGCCAGGGTCTGTAGCCTGCATGCCCAGGGAAGGCGCACATAAGCAGGGAATTGCAACTCTGCCCTGCGGTGACAGCCTGGTCTGGAGTGGGGCAGAGCTGTGATCCCCTGCTTGCATGCCCTGCCCAGAGCATGCTGGCTACAGATCCTGGCTCTGCCCTGGCTTTGGGTCTGCCCTGGCTTTGGAGCAAGCTGCCCCCATCGCAAGTTCCCAGTGGCCCACAGGCTGCCAGCATGGCTGTGGCTGGTCTCCATGGAGACCAGCCCCAGCCATGCACAGGGGCAGCTGGGAAATGGAGTCCACTTCCGACCAGATCCAGCCCATGGGCTGGACTTTGCCCATCCCTGGCATAGACCCTGCCCTTCAAAGAAAGTTAGGCATCTATCTCCAGGCTGGAGAGAACTATTTATCTGTATTTAGGATTCTCAGAGGTTAACCCTCTCCTGAAGCAAAGTTCCTACACCAGGCTATAGCTTTGGTACCAAAAAAAGAAGGTTCTTACCTCATTATACCAAATAATCAAATTATCAGGGCACTTGTCAAGAAGGTCTGTTTTCACATTGTAGTCTGCTTGATTTGGAGCAGGGACTTGAATCCAGATATTCCACACCCAGAGAGCATAAACTATGGATCTGAGCAGAGAGACACACCATGGTCAGACAAAGTCCCTATGCTAGCCAGATCCAGCCCACAGGTCCTATTTTGCCTATCTCTGATTTAGTATGTCACACTGGAGGGCACTTTTACATGTGCTTTGGGGATGAGCGGGGTGGTGCTTTAATTAGAGCAGCTCCGAGAGCCACTCCAATTAAAGTTCCATTGCGTCTCCTTTATCAGGACCACCACACTTAAAAATGGGGGTGGGGGTGTTTGAACTACAGCTCGTTTGATGTCAAATGAGCTGTAGTTCAAGCACCTCTGCCACCTTTTTTTAAGTACCGGTGTAACCCGGGTACACCTAAGGGTGTGCCCTGTTCTCAATCAGATGGGATGGGTAAGCAGGACGGGTGATGTGAGAGAGATGCTGGAATTTTGGGTGGATCCCTCTTTCCTCTATAGAGTTAGCTTAGGCCCAAAGTGCTTAACTATATACAATTTATTGAGTTACCAACATTTATATATAAAACTTTTTATGATAGATATAATTAAAGATATAGATACAAATATACATATAAAGGTCTGTTAGCAAGAGGAAGTCTGCCCTAGGGAGAGCATTCGGGTAAGTATCCGTGCCTCAGGCCCAGAAGAGGGGTGGATCCCAGGACAGTAAATCTAGCAAGTTTGTACCACAAGTGTGTTAGCTAATAAAGACATCCTTACAGAGCCCATTATACAGAATTAATACACCCAACTATTTATAACACTAACAATAAAAATAGATACCAACTAGGAAACATAAGTATACCAGATATTAGACGCACCCTATCTGGATTCCAACCACTTGGTCCCTCAAGTGGGATAGGGTCTTCTCCCCCTAGGTCCCCTGGGGGTTCCACAGAACCCTCCCCAGTGTATATTTGGGGTCACTTCCCCTCTGACCCTGGAGAGCAGATGGTGTGTGGGGCCTCCCCCCCGCCCACTCCTCCTGCGGGACCCGGGTTCCCAGTAACTCACGGTTCTTCCTCTGGGGGCTCTCAATCTGGCCTCTGGGTCCCCACACAATCTCAGGCCTCCTGAAGCCATTGGCCTCAAGTTGAGGGTCCTTTCCTCTGGGCCCTGGGCCCCACGTTGGACACCTAGGGAGCTCCTATGGGAGCTGAGCCCTCACTGGCTCCAGTTCCCCAGCCTCACACTGGGGGTCTTTCCCCTTTCCAGGCCCTGCTCTGGGCACCAGGGCTCTTTTAGTTTAATGCTGAGCTACACTGTGGGGCTCCAGTTATCTGGCATAGAGCTGGGGCTAACTTGAGCAGCCTCAAGCTGCTCCCAGGACTGACTCTCCATGTGCCAACCTGCACACCATGTGGGGCCCAAGCAGCCTCAAGCTGTCCATGCGCTGATTCATGTACTGCCTCACCCAGCCGGTTGCCAGGTTTGCAGGCACAAGTCACCTTGAGCACCTCCCAGAGCTTGAGCACTGTGCGCTGATCTGTGCACCGTCGAGGCTCAGGCAGGGTCCTGATGATGATCTTCCCTGAAACTCCTCTCTCCTCACTATCCCTCACTGCATCTGTCCAGTGTGCTGAGCACACTGGGCTTTTATTTACACCGGAGGCCCCACCCCTGAAGTCTGCTGGACCTCCAAAGCTAGTCTTCAATCAGGTCCAGGGGCTCCTCGCTCCCCAACCTCCTAGCAGGGGTGGGGCAAGCCCCTCCCAGCTGTTGCCTGACTGGTGGAAATGTTTCACCAATCCAAAGTGTCCTTCTCCAAGCCAGGCTTGCCGGGCAAAAACAGCGAGCCCACCACACAGGGATCTCAATTAATTGAATCTGCACTGACGTGCTGGAATTCCCTCTGAGTACATAGCCCCCGTGACCTTAAGTCTTCGAGACAACTACTCATAAGTTTAAAAATAAGGTTGTGCTGAAATATTGCAACCAAATTCTTTCCCAATATACATATTGAGTAGCTTTTTCCACTCCTGTTGAAATAAGGGAATTATTCAGGAAAAATTATTCCCCACAATTATGTGTGAACCATAGATGATGCAATGATAGTTTGTCATCTGGAGCATGACAAAGTTATCTTAATTCTGAGGGGCATGTCCTGGTGGGTCATGTAAAATTATTCACAGACACATCATTGATTGTTTATTAAAAATAATGTATCTGAAAAATGTTGACGGCCACAGCTACAGCTAATCAAAATGATTCATTCATAATTTATTAAAAAATGAATAGGCAAAAGTATCAAAAAGCTATTTATAAACATAACATGGTCAGTTTGTCAGGAATGTGCATGAGTGCAGCTACCATAATGGTGATGAACAGTGCAGTTTGTGTATGAGGCCACCATTATTAAGTAATCTCCTGTCATGACAGGCAGCAACCAAAGCATTCCTCAAGTGTACATGGAGCAGGTCTGCTCTATATTTATCAGTAGGCCACCTCCATTAAAATGTTATTTTTGCCAGTTCCTAGAATTACATTTTTAGATGGGTTTCACCATACATGGGTTCAGCCATAAAACTCTAGTACAGCAATTCACCATTAATGATTAACACTAATATATTAACACTATAGGAGTTTAGTGCTTGTTACTCCCCATGCACCACCCTGAAAATGCTCTCTGACTGTCAGTGCCTTTGGAGAGCAATTGTGATCTGAAGAAACGCTTCATTCTTGAAAGAAGTCTTTTTATTCACGATGGAAGACTCCTGAATTTTACAGATCATCACAAAAAAAGTTTTTTGTTAATAGTTGGTGAAATAAGCCTAAGGAAAATGTGTACGTAATCCTATTAGCTGACTTAATATAGAATTATTAAAAGCCTAGATACACAGGATTTAACACAATCTTTCTAGCAGGGTGTGATGTAATCTATTTTTGTTCCTCAGCTAGCAGATGGCTTACCTTTAAGTAATTTCCAATATGTTAGGAGATCAAAAGCCATCCTCACGCCACCGAGGCAGTAATCGTTCCTCTCTGCTGGGGGTTGCTTGGTACTGCAGTGGGGATATGCAAAGGCTGCTGGCATTTCCAAACATAGAAGGCCGACATTTCTTCAGACTTTGAAGTTAATAATCCTTCAGAAGTTGAAAAACTGAGAGATTTTCAAAACCCTTTTTATGTTCTATATGCCATGTGCTAAAGTAAATATCTGTAAGTAATCACTGAAGGCTAGTGCAAGGAAGTACTTTACAACACCAAGTGCTGAAGCCCAGTGCATCCTATTCCAGAGTGTGCAAAGCACACTGTGTTTTGCTGTGGTAATGGTATTCTTAGAAAGAGGAAAGCTCTGACTATGTTGTATAATCCATTGTCAAGAATATTCTAATATGCTGAATGCACAGAGAAAGGCTTGACTGCAGCTGTATCAGAAATACTATAAACTAGCCCTACATGTGGCCTCAAAGTGGTTTGCTTTTATATGCTTTTCATTGTGGAAGATTTATTTGTGGTATACGACTTATATTAAGAATTCTGTTTGATCATTTCCTCTTTGCAGAGAGAATAATGTTTTGTTTTCCTACAGCCAGGAGACTTGGGTCTAAAACACATTTAATGGGGCTGTTTCAGACAATAAAGTGAATGCGATTAAGATTGTTAGTGACAGCCTCATTGATAGTACACTCCCAAGTCTCCAATGCAGACATATTAAATTAACTCATATCTGCACCCATGCCAGATTTAGATCATCATTTTGATATAGGTCATTTTAATTTCCCTTACTGGATCATTTACTCTTCAGCTTAGAGAAAAAACACCTAGGACTTGGAAGAAATGAAATACCAACATGTTGAAGAACATTGTCTGATGTGGGCATTGCCCTTAAACCAGGGATTTTTCAGCTTTTTCATTGTGTGAACCACATCTCAATCAGGAGGTTGTCTCATCAAAGCCATCCTACCCATTTCTGATCATATCAAATGTTTGTAACACTACAGTTAATGCCTACATGTACTATTAGGAAGTTAATTTAGTTGTGACTCCTTTTTAATATTATTTAGCAGCAGGAAACAAGATTAAGCAGCACAATGTGACCAGGAAGATTTTTGTTACTTAAATCCATTGGGCCAGAAGCTCTTCCACCCTGAGAGAGTCCCAGAAAAAAAAAACTGTTAATAAAAAGATCGATAGGTTTTCCTGCTCCTTGCTTCTTTTTGGTGATTCATTCTGAAGGGTAAAAAGGTGATTGTTACAAAATTAGATGCATTAATGGATTTTCCAGGACTTGAGCAGGGTAGAATAGAATTACATTTAGGCATCTAAGCAAATTACACACCTAATAGGTAGAATATAATCTGGCCCATTATTCTCGTTAAGAATAAGTGTATTTGAAATTATGACAGTGTATACTAAGGTCTAAATTTATAGAATTCTATAAAATAATTTAAATTTTAAAAATATATTCAATCATCCAGCATCTGCTGCTAAAATTTTAAAGGAAGTCAAACCACTTAGCTGAAAGAAGCCACTGAATAAACACTAAGATTTATAGTTTGTTGAAAGAACAACTGACTTTTGACACTTGTAGCCTCTTCTGCAGGTACAAAGAGAACAATTCCTGTTTAATCTGAGCAGGCCCAGATGTACTTCACAGATGGCAGTACAGACATCTTTCTTGTAGCTGTTACAACTTCATCCTGTATGACTGAACCAGTTTTAAATGGTTGGTTGTGGTATAGAGTTTTAAAAGTGCCACCTAATGTGCAGATCATCATAAATTCTTTAAGGTCTGAGAAATCTGACCTCTAAACTCCTGTCATATTCACAAACTGTCCTATATTTCCCCTACTAGCCACTTGAATGTATCCACCATCCTAGAGCCTCTGCTGTTGAATATACACCTCCTGCAGCATCAGCTTTATATAGACCCTCGTTCTTCTTCCATTCTCAACTCCCCCTGTTATTCTTATGTGCACCTCTACAATGATCCCTGGACAACCTGTCTGCGGTTCCTGTCTCATTTCCCTAAATCTTTATACGCCCCGTCTTTACCACTATGAAGTGCAAGGCCAAGAAACATTCTCATTTAAGCCTTGGGATATACATACCTTGCAAGGGGTTAACATGAGGCCCACAAGGTCCCATCTGGCAGCCACTTCACCCATTGTTCTTGAGTCAGCTGGGGTCTCTAGACTCCCCCTCCTATCTCCAGCTAAAATCACTCAATGAGCACATCCAGACAAGCACATGTGTGGTCTGTATGCAGTTCACATGCAACAATTTGCTGTGCTGCAAACTTGCAGCATGGTGCCAAAATTTGATACCAGGAACTCCCGGTAGATCAATGTAGGCTGTTCACTTTCTTCATTTCATCACAACACTCTAAGACTTATTCTACAATAGATGTAGTGATTCTGTAAAACTAAGGGGCCATTTTAAAGTTTGGTTTGTCAGGGAGCAATGGGTATGTGTTTTAATGCTGTAGTCTTTCCCACTATTACTAAGCAAGTAGCATGAATCCAAATAGGAAAAAGTGAATCCAGCTGCCCAAATTCACAGGAGTGCTTATAAGTACATCTACTTTGAAGTAATGATTTAACAATATCCAGTATTCAATCAAGATTTGAACAAAAAGAACAAAATCCTTTTTTGCCCAAATTGCAATAACCATCTTAGTGTCTACAATGTCTACTGATCATGTATAGTAGGCTGTGTTCTGGCCAGGCTGGTATGAGGCTCCATGCATAACTCACCAAATTCTAGCCCAGTAAAAACCAGGTAATTGCCTACAGCTCGTAAATATTTCAGAAGAATTCATTTGAAGAAGCACAGGGCAAAAATTCTTACACAGAATTATCATGGATTTGTAAGTCATTCTTTTTAAAAGTACCTGGTTCTTAGGTAGTGTTTTTCATCAGCAGATTTCAAAGCCCTTTTGCACAGGAGGTCAGATTCATTATCTTCATTTTAAGAAAAGGATGTAGAGGCATAGAGAGATAAGTGACTTGTCCAACATTACCTAGAAGGCTAATGGAAGAGTTCCTTTAAGCCCACATTGTTTACTGTGAGCTCTATTCAGAGATGTGGTATCAAAAACAAGTTCTTTTAGTCAATAGTGTACTAAGGAAAAACAAAGTCATACATTCCACATTAGGTGGACCTCCTGATACAACTGGAAGATATCAAATGAGATTTCCTCTCATGCACTTGTCTTGCAAAAACATCTTGGCACAGAAGAGTCCCTTTCAGGTACTGCAGCATGGGAAATCAAAAGTCTAAAGCCACTGCAAGTTAGCAATAGGAATCCAAAAAGAGATATGATTCATGTAGCTACTAACAGATAAAGGAAAATTCTCTCCAATCTGTACTTGGATTTCTTTTGCGTTTCCTATTCTCTTTCCATCTGTGCACTTCATTGAATGCAAAATCAAAGGTCTGTGCCCAGTGGAAACAAAAGGACTGAGTCCATCATAGATGGTCACAGTAGCAAACAAAGAATATCAAGTACTCACCTCAGTTAAGAAAGAGCTTGTCCTCAAGTTCCAAACAAAATAACTAAGTATGTAGTAGTGTTCAAGTCTTGTCTGAACACAAACTTGTAACATACAGACATCCTAGTGATGATTCATATACATGCTTTATGGAATTTAAACCCAGGAGCACCTCCAGCATCAAAAAGGCTGTCATATGAGCTAGAGCTAAAGGAGAAACTCTTCTTTCCTCATGGTACATTATGCACAGATATTTTGAAATATATTCCAGTACAAGCCAATGGTGCACTTATACACAAACCATCCCATCCCAAGGCTTCTGAGCTTGAAGGCTTGTCAAAATGAATATGAGATGAATACTGTGTGCCTGTATACATAGAAAAAAACAGCACAGCAGTGACTGCACAGCACTTTCTGTATTCCTACTGTGTACCAGGCAAAGATTTTTCAGTTCATACATCATTCACAACTTGCTACAGGGATTCCACAAAGCCAGAACATACCCTTTACACAAAAGAAAGGGGAAAAAAACAGAAAAGAATAGATTCAGAAAAGGAAAGATTCCTAAAGTGTGTCTGCTGGATGAGCAGCCAGTGTCAGGGGCACTAACAATGCAGAGGGTCTACCAAGAAGCAAAATAAATAAGTAAACGGGAGGTCACACACTGTCAAGTCATTCTGAAATGTCCAGCGCATTTCAGTCTAAATTGTTGTGGGAATGCCACTCCTCCACTAGTCACTTGAGCAATAAGATGAAGAGTCAAAGGAGGCAGTGGCAACAGAAGCTTATCATTTGCCTCTCACAAACCCAGAAAATATCTGTAGGGATATCTGCAATATTTGGCACAGAAAGCACTGGTGAATGATGGAAGGGTGAGTAGATGCCTAGGGACATGAAATGCTACAAAGTTAGCTGATGTAAACATGAGAACTTGTCATCTTGGCTGTGGACCGAATCCATTGATGGCACAAGGGGCATCCAAAGCTAAAAGCTTACAGCTTCCTAACTGGGCTTCTAATAGACGGATATCATCTGTGGATCATGCACTGAAATAGGCCTCACTTACCAATAAGTCACACAAACAGAACCTTAGAGCTAGTAAAATTAGGGCAACCTAAACTGAGACATAACTGCCTAGTATGGAGCCAGTTTTTGCACGTGTCCAATGCAGCACTAAGATGACTACACCATTTTGGGGAGCCACCTTCAAATGCACTAATAGGCTGTGCACTGCATATACTGCATTGCACTAAGTCAGCTACACTCCCTCTGGTTTGGGAGATTATGTGCCTGAAGCTGACATAGCCCATCTTCCTACAGTGCTGCCTGGCACTATAGAATCATGGGAAAGTAGGGCTAGAAAGGATCTCAGGAGGTCATACAGTGAGAGGATACATGCTTTCCCCAAACAGAAACTTTAACAAAAGGGCACAATCCAATTTTTTAAATTCTCCCAAGATGCCAGAGCAGCTTTTTTCAAAGCTATCCATTCAAATCAAAATGTTAAGGGTTTGAACTTAGGGAATTAGCTCCAGCTCCAGTTGAAAACAACTCAGGAAGCACATGAGCACTAGCAGCTAATCAGTTGCATGGAAGGAACAAGAAGGAGTAGGCACTTCAGACATTTATGATCTTCTGAGCTCAGATGTTGTTTGGAGATAAGGAACAGCAGAAATAGGGGCCTTCTGCACAAATGTCCAGGGGCATGTGTAGACAAAATGGGGTTCCTAAATTGAAGTGGGTTTTAAAAATACTGCTTCAATTTAGGGTGAAGTTAACACCCATGCCATGTACACCTGTGTCTTACCTGCCTCTCCGGTGGCAGGGAGGGGAGGGAGGGCTGCCAGTGGGTGGAGTGGTTCCTGGGCTGTGGGGTGGGGAGAGGGGGCTGGTGCTTCTCTCCATGGCAGCAGCATCCCCACCCCCCCAACCATGTGACACCTGCCCACAGGCAACCAGCTCAGGCGGTCCCGGGGGGCACTGCAGCCACGGAGGGAAGGACCAGGTCCCAGCAGAGTTCACCTCTTTTTTTTTTTCTTCGGTGGAGCCTGCCTTCCTGGTCTGCTGCCAGGTTGCCTGCATGGGCTGCCTGCCCAGACCCTGAGCCGCATGGAGCCTGGTGCTTCGTTCCATGACTCTAGGGCAGAAAACTAAAACTCCTCAGAGCTGTTTTAGTTTTCTGTGCCCCAAAGTCAAGGTGCATTACGGTGCCGAATGTGATACAGCGGCTGGAATTAATGTGCAATACACCGCCAACAAGTGCAAACACCATTAAAGTGGTGCAAAAGCATTTAATACGCTTTAAAATGTTGTGCGTACATGCCCCTTGTTTCATCTACACATGTCCCAGTCTAGCAAGTAGGAGTCTACAGGAAAATGAGGTGCAGAAGAAAAGAACTATTTCTCTATGCTTACCCGAAATATAAATCCTGCTGGGAAATGATGTTGCCTTTCATATAACTGAACTCTGACGCTCATTCCCACTGCTGTGTTCATTTTTGTACCATCTTTCATGAGATTCTAAATCCATAGTTTAAAATTATGCACAGATGGCCACTCAATTATGCACAGATGAAAACTCTGGAAGGGCAATGTATGACTTTTACATCGCCAAGAATACTACGTAGCAGCCAGTGGTCAAATAGTACCGTCTGATTTTGCACGATCCCCAGCACAGTAGGAAATGCTACTACATATTGCTAAGCCCAGTCCAGATGTGATCAGGAAATGTACAGCAGTGTGCATTAAATAAATTGAAAAGGACTAGAAAGCAATCTGCCACGGGTACAGTTGCAACACCTGTCTGACCTCCTAGCCTTTCAGTTGATTGGACCTAATAGAGGTGCCAGCTTAATGTTTTCATTAAAAAAAATATTGGTCACATATCCATGATACTCTACACACTGTGAATACACATCATAGTGGAAAGCAAAGTATTAATACTGTTTATGACGTTAATGGTGTTATGTACTTGGGACTCAAAATGCAAAGTTAGGATATTAATTTAGATCTAAATCTAGAACTAAAAACTCATTGGCCCTAGAATTTGGGGCTTAGTCAAGTCTCCTTGATTATGAGTCTTTGATTCCTCCATCTTGCGTAATCCTTTAAGTCTGTTCAGGATACATACAAGGTGACTGCAAAAAGTCATTCTCACTTTGCGTAGGTGTAAATGACAGCATAAGATGCAAAATGGTGTAAATGAATACCTATGAATATAAGAGTCCAAGTTCTGAGCCAGAGCTGTATTTCCCAGAAGTTTGTGGGTGTCCAGATTTGAGATTTAGGTTTGACCTATTTTGCTGAATACATTGTAGTATAACTGATTAAACATTTGTGGGGGCACACAAAGACAGTTTGTGACCCCAGATGTGTATTATGTTTAACACTCACTATACAAAGGCTGGAGAAAATTATGCTGGCAGCTTTCAGAGTCCATTCTGTACTTGTAGCACTGAAAGCAACTTGATTTGCACTGTGTACTGTGTAACCTTATGAAATTCTCTCTAACTGTAAGCAAAACAGAAGGAAACCGCCTTTGGAGACTTTCATAATGGGAAGCAGGAAGCATAGCTGTCAGGACTAGACAGTCTGCAGCAAGGGAAAAACAATAGAGAACCTTGTATAAACATAAACAACATTATCAGATATGCTGCAAAGACTTTACAATACATCTGAGGGGAAAAAAGGAGTCTGGCTGTGGCAAAACATGCAGTAGTTGATGTTTTCATTCAGATATGCAGACTGATTTACGGTCCGTTCCTGCTCCCATTGAAATCAAAGGGAATTTAGCCACTGAGTCTAATGGGAATGGTACCTGCTCAGTGATATAATGCAGACATTATAGACTAGTGATGGAAAAAAGACAACTTTTATGTCTGCTTCCAGCATGTTAATTCATTTGAGTATCCATTATGTATCACAATCAAAACAGATAAATGCTGAGTATTTTAATGAAAACCTTTCTTGGACAATGGTACAATGAGTTTAAATGTGTAATAAAGTATGAAATATTAGGGGAGGAATCATGGCATTCAAAAGTTGCTTTAGCATCTCTAAACATATATGCAACAGTAAATATTTATCTAGTGTATAGACTGAATCTTTCAAGGATGCTAAAACCACCTCCCAGAATACATCTGATTCTAATTTAAAGCCAAATTATGACCACAGGTTCCCTCAAAAATAGAAAATACATGGAGCCCTTTCACCCTGTCTCTGGGCTGCAGCATAGAAGGAAACCAGTTTGACCACATGTCCTATAGGATGGAATAAGGCTGGCAGGCTAGTGTTGCTCAAAGCACATACCCAGCCAGGTTCCTCAAGTCCTCCAGAGCACCACTGGACAAACGAAGAGACAGCAGTTGCATATTAGATATAGGTTAAAGCCTATGTCCTAGGCTATCCAATGGCCTTTTGACTACCACCAAAGTTAGAAGAGTCTCAGAACCGGCCTTTGTACACACAACCAAATTGACTTTTAAAGTAGCTAAATTGCCTGTTTGCCTCACTTTAATGATGTTGCTATTTACATGCTTGGTGGCGTATTCTGCTTCAAATGACTTTGTTACATAGCAAGGTAAAACCCATCCAAGGCATTTTAGTTTCATTGGTGACATGCAGGGGGTGCACATGGATGTACATGCACCCCCTGAGATTGGTGATTCAGCCCATGAGGGAACTGCTGATGATGCTGCCAGCGGTGCCTGCAGGCGGTTGCTGCTCACCCCTCCCCCTCCCCCCTGCCAACTACTGACACCGCTGGCGGTGTCTGCAGGCAGTCGCCAATCACCACTGGCCACTGCTGATGTTGCCAGCGGCATTTGTAGGTGGTTGCCAACCACCAGTCGGTGCTCACCACCACTCCCCCACCTCCAACACCGCCGTGGCTGCCTCCAGGAGCTCCCCGCTCACTGCTGCCATGCCCCCGCCACCGCTGCTGCCACTGCCTGTGGGTGTTCACCGTGCTCCCTCCCCCGGCCTCCAGGGGCATGCATTGTTCATATTTAGTTTGCTACGTAACAAAGTGCAATGGTGCACAAGGTGCTGGAAGCCACTGTGCTTGCGAAAGATCAGGCTTGGTGGGCTTCCAGTGCCCTGTGCACCGTCTTCACCACCTTCTCCCACCCCCAGCACACCCAGCCAACCTCCTGCCACCTTGCCTCTCTACCCCAGGGGCAAGTCAGCCATTCCCAGGTGTACTAATGGTCCCAGGTGGCAGGAAGGTGGCAGGAATAGTGCACAGGGGCTGGAGCTTACCTGCCTCTTCCATGATAGGCGGGGCGAGCTGCCAGCAGGCTGAGCAGTCCCTGAGCTGTGCAGGACCCTGGCATCTGCCCACTGGCACCTGGCCTGGGCAGTCCCAGGTTGTTGCCACTGCAGAGGGAAGCACTGGGCCCCACACAGCTCAGGGGCTGTGCAACCTGGGGGCAGCTCATGCAGGCAGGCTCAACTGAAGAAAATGAAAAAAAAAGTGGTGAGGAGCCTGATCTTTTTTTTCTCTGTCTCCCAGAGCCTGCCTGCCTGAGCTGCACAAGGCCCGGTGCTTCCCTCCACAACTGTGGCGCCCCCCAAGCAGCTCCTGCCTGCTAGCAGCCCACCCAGGGCCTGCCCAGGGGACACAGCAGCCATGGAACGAAGCACTGGGCCCTGCACAGCTCAGGCAGGCAGGCAGACTCCAGCAGAAAAATCTATATATCAGACTCTTCATTACATTTTGTTTTTTTCCCTTCAGTCAAGCCTGCCTGCACAAGCTGCCCCCAGGTCACACAGCTCCTGAGCTTCGCAGGGCCTGGTGCTTCCCTCCACAGTTACAGCACCCTCTGGGACCACCCTGGCCAGATGCCAGTGAGCAGGTGCTGCCTGTGGGGCACCACCACCACAGAGGGAAGCACCGGGGTCCCCCGCAGCTCAGGGACCACTCAGCCCACTGGCAGCTTGCCCTCCCTTCTACCCTGCTGCTGGAGAGGCAGGTAGGCTCTAAGGATTGAGCCCTTTAACCCTTGTGTACATGTGACAGGGGTTTAGTTTGGTTTAGTTCTCCCTAAATTGAAATGGTGGAAATGGTGGATTTTTTAAAACCCACTGTTTCAATTTAGGGAGAACTAAACAACTAAACCCCGTTGCCTGTACAAGCACCCAACAGCTCTAACCTGTGCTAATTTATAACTGTCCTATGGGGGCTCTGACCTCAGCAAGGATCACTGGACTGCAGTTGTATCTAACAATGTGCCTTTCCACCCTCAATACAAGGATGGGGCAGGTTCCTGGTGTCAGTGTCACCAGTGGCTTGATAATGACATGTTAAATTCCATTATTCTGTTTAACAAAATGTTTTTCTCTCTCCTCTTCCTGTGACAAAGTCCTACAGTCTGTGTGAAAAGCAGAGGCTAAATGTGTCTCATGCGTAATATAGTGACACTGAAAGCCACAGAAAGTCTTTGTCCTTAAGTTCTTTGCTCTTTGTTCTTAACTGCTCTTGTGTTAAGAGCAGTTGTAGCACCAAACCAGTGGCCCTGGAAATCTTTTACTTGTTGAAACCAGGTGCAGATGTGTATTAGCATGAATACAGGAAAGTGCAAGAGCAACATTTGTTAGGGTCAGATCCTCAGTTCCTACTCTGCCCCTTCCTATGCCAGATCAGAGCAGAATAAACTTCTTTCTTCTATGTTAAGAAACCCCATGCTGCTCTCTGGTCTTCCATAGTTCAAAGCAGTAGTGGAACTTGGAAAGGGGGTGAGGCAAGAGGCATACGAGCCCCGGGTGCTGACTGAGAGGGGGTGCCAGATAGGTGCTACCTGTCTCCGCCATTCTTTGCCATGGCACACTATCCTGTATCACCTGGCCATAGAAGCCAGGCGTGGGGACAACTGGGGCAGGTAAAACCACTCTCCTTCCCCTCCACTCTCATCCCAGCACTCAGCATGCCCCCTAGACAACAGGCAGAGGGGAATTTTTCCCAGGACATGAAACTCATTAGTTATACCTCTGGCTCCAAGTGGGCAGGATCTATACATCTGGGGGCATATCCAGTTCCTTGACTCTCCTGTACATATGCTGAGGCCAGGCAAACCTTCTAGAGGGGCATATGCACTTCCCTCTGGTATGAAACAAAACATGGTATAGCTCTGACATTTTGCAGAGGCTGGCTCTGTACCTCTTACTTTGCATGTGGCTACCTGCAGATTTATAGGGAGACTAGTAACTTGCCCTAGTGACTGTAGACTATTTTAGACCTAGTGGGAGAATGTTATTGATTGGATACCCTGAACATGTCACTGATCTCCTATCACTCGATACTTTGCAGCTCTTTTATTTCTGCATTTGAAATTATGCGGTCCTACAACATCAATAAAGCTCAAGGCAAAATAAAATCAACTCTGGAGGTTTAAAACAGATTTCTCTGCTGCCAAAGCCAGAAGCTACATCATTTTTTTGCTACTAGGAACTGTCTCTTTGGTTTCAAATAACTTTCATAGGAGGCATTTATACCCAATATACAAGTTAGAGTGTTACAGAAAGATATGTTCACGGAGTGCTTAGTACTAGTTGGAACTCATTTTCATGGTACAAAAGATACCATGCCTTCTATCCCAAATGATGTGTGTCCATCCACACTTTCATTTCCACTATTAAAATAATAGTAGAAATGCCAGATCTGTAAGATTAAAAAACATAGGAACTGTACATTATTAATGTATAGCCAAATTCTGCTTCACCTTGTGTAATGTGCCTCTGTTTCACGTCTTTACAGAGCTAGGCAGAAATACCCTAGCTAGTTCTGTGAATGCAAGATCCAGAACCGGGAGCAATATAAATGTTTTCATATGGTGCTACATCTAAGCTAACTATTTCATCAGAGAGATGGAGCTAATTATCTCAGGCATAGTATCATGCTAATGTAGCTATACTGTTTCCAGCACAGAACATGAGAATCTCTGCATGGTTATGCCTTGCCCTGTGTACAGATTCAATTTCTTTTCTTGCAACTCTTAGCTTGCAGAATGATCAGTTAAGTCAGTTCAGATATATCCCATTTTTCCCATGCAAATAATATTTTAGCTGTTTTTAAAGTAGTGAAGCTGATAAAAATGATCTCAGCGGGTATGGGTAACCGTGCTGTAAGTGAGCATAATTTAAATGCCCTCTGTTTTGTGTTGTTGGTTGTAGCCATGTTGGTCTAAGGACATAGGCAGACAAGGTTCTTTGGGTAGATGTGATATATTTTATTTGGTCTAATTAATTGGTCTGATAAAAGATAAAAGAACCTTGTCTGCCTCTGTTGTAGTAAAATATGGCTTTTTACATACATGGAACAAAACTGATACTTTACAGCTTATACATGTTGCAGAAGGATTTATTACAAGATCATTATATGGAACCTTTTCTGATTTGTAAGTTGTTCATTCTCTTATGCTCTTGGAAACTAATGCTTTAATATGTAGTTCCATGCTATGGCTCAACGTGATTGTTATAATAAAGTGGGATATATTAACTTCTGTTCTAAACTCAAGTCTTTTTTATTTATTAAAGTCCTGTACCATAGAGAACTAAGGTACTCATTGTCTATGCTCATGTCATATGTTCCTTACTTACAGAAGCACTGTTTACTGGTAGGCACCAACATGACCCAGCAGCCACCAATACGTGGGAGATGTGGTGCATGGGACAATATAGAAGCCATTGTTCTCCATACCCTAGCGCTGCTCCATTTCTTGAGGCTTCCTATTACATTACTATCTTGTATCGCAACCCAAACGTAAAGCAGACTCTAGTCCATATGTTCTTTCCCCCTCAGTAGGTTGAGGTATGGGCACAAGCAGTATGAGCAGCTGAAGTTAATGCAACAGATACAGAATTACAATAATTCACTTGAACAGCCAAATATAGCAGATACATGTTGAACAGCACAAGTTTCATAACTGAAAATGAGCCAATGTTATGAATTCTCTTCTTTTTTGTAACATTAAATGTTAAAAAGAGGTTCAGAGAGATGGAGGTCAAAAGCTCAGGGACAGCTTAGGGAGGGGAATTTGGTATCTATGTAGGGAGAGAAGAAAAGGGACTGTGGCTAGAGCATGAAGGGGAAGGATTCTGTGGAGTCAGTGTTCCAACTAACATAATTGGCTATGCTAACCCTGTTTTTAATAATGGGAACTGGCATTGTCTGCCTGCCTACTACTGTTATGTTCCTGGACTTTGTTTCTTAAGGGCTCAGATTTTTTTCTGTGCTGGGGTCTTTTCAATTTTCTCCAGATATCCAGAAAATGCAGCTATGAAAAGTAAGTGCCATCAGAGTTCAAGTGCGCCCCATTTTGTCAATAACACGGAGCTAGCACAGCAGTTGCATTTCCTTCACCATTCATTCTAGATGTTTGCTGCAGAATCACACCACTTGCAATTTGATACAGGAGAATCCAGCTGTCAAAGAACCTTAAAGAGTTAAAGCAACAGGTGCAATATAAAAGATGACAAATCTTCCCCGTTTTTGTCTCTGAGAAAAGGAGCAGCATAATGAAGATAAATAGGAATTTTACAGACAGGTAATCTCATGATAACAGATCCCTGTTATTTAATACCACCAAAGCTATTTCAAACAGTGTTAGGACTTGTCTGTGCCCACCAGTATCAAGTTCTGCTAATCAGTGATCTGTAAATGTGCACAGTTCATTAGGGCTCTGAGAACAGCTGTCAGTGTCCACCTGGGATCAGATTACAGGATATCATTAACTGGGATTCCACGTCCGCTCAGAGGCTTTTGTTACAACTAAGTCATAATTTTTTTCCAGCTCTCCTGAAATCAGGAGAACCAAAGACTAAAGGTTTTGTTTTGCTTGCTTCTGTTCAATATCATCTTAATGTGCACTCAGAGAAAAAGCTGTAAATATAACATTCAATTTAAATGGTGCTATAAAACACAGAGTAGTTTCATGGCTCTTACACATACCTCAGTTGAAAGCTTTGCAGTGGAATTGTTTTAGTGGCACAACTAAAATCCACTTTAATTTCTTACAGCCTGTAAAATACATAGAAATCTGTATAAGAAAACCACAGTATAAATTTTATGTGGAGCTTTTCAGTTTGCTTCTGTGACATTGTGCTTATGTGATGAAGTAATAAATTGGCTTGGTCATTACAGTATACTGAAGGCACAGTTTCTGAAGGATAGTGCTTTACAACTGAATATATTCAGTCAAGCAAACTGTACTCATGGATTTAGTTAGTTAGTGTAATTGCTTCTTCCTTCAATTCCTTCCAGTACCATAAATGGTACAAATAAAGGAAGAAAAAGTGACATTATATTTTCTATTATTTATGACACATTTCTCTGTTTTCTCTCTCTCTCTTTCGCTAGATATGAGAGATAGGCCTGATCAAATAAAAAATGATTCACAAATAACCTACCTGGTGGTGGGTGCATCTACACATATGCTTTACTGCAGAGTAGACTAGCTCTGCAGTAAAGTGTCACAGTCTACACATGCACCGGTATTAGGGCGCAGTAAACTAATTAACTCTGCTGTAGGTGCAGTAATTAAGTGCGACTAAAGGTACTGTGTAGCCGGTGGCTGTGGGCATACATTTTGCCAGGTCAGTAGGGCTGTACGGAGCTTCAGTAGCTGATTCAATTTGAAGGAGATTTGGCCCGATTCAGTGGCCGAATCTCCGAATCTGAATCAAATCAGGAGAGCCATTGAAAGGTCTGAATTGAACTGGAAGACTCTGAATCGATTCAGAGAAATTCAGAGATTCAGAAGGCTTACAGCAAGGACTCATGCCTGCATGAGGGGTTACCATCCCTTCTTTTTTCATCCCGCTCTGCCTTAACACACACAAGTGATACGAGTTTTGCTTTCAACAGTTTGAGATGCACTTTCACAGAAACCCCTGCACCTATCTCCTTGAAACTTGGTAGGTTTCATGCCCTCAGAAGGGGCTACCCTTCCTGCTGTTTTCC
>NW_005842324.1:1149184-1153771 GCF_000455745.1 Alligator sinensis
TCATCTGAATCTGCCAAAAAATTTCAAATTTATAACTATTTTAGTGATTCTCCGTTATGGTCGGTCTATGGCTGAATCTCTGAATCAGCACCGAATCTCCAAATCTGAATCAGCTGAATCGAATTGGGACACTAATTCGAATCACCAAATCAAATCAGCTGAATCTGAATCCAAAGTGAATACTTGTTACTTCGCACAGGCCTACCTGTCAGCCCAGACAGCACGGGGCCAGACTCCTGCCTGCTGCCTAGCCACACAGCTCTGCACTTTCAGCACTCTTGTGCCTCAGCCAGCCCCTCTGCCACCTGACGACACCACCTGAAGCCCACAGCTGAGCCTCCAAGCCTGCTGTTAGCCTGGACCTGCTCTACCCCAGCTCAAAGTTCTGCTGTCCCAGGTGTACACTGGAGCAAACTGTTCTGGAGCTCATTACATCACCTTAATTTCACATGTAGTTGCATCCAATCTGTAGAAATAAGAAACATACAGTCATCTATTTACTTAATGTTATTTGACGAAGTCAGTCAAATAATAAGAAAAAATTTATTCAGGAAACATTTATTCAAAGTGAAACACACCAAGTTGTTATTTGTAGTAAATAATATTTCCAGTTCTAAAGACAGACTCTGGCTAAGTACAGACATTCACAGGGGTTAGGGGGAAGTTAGATCAGGTTCAAAATAGCCACCTGAATTAACTTAGCTCATCCCTGGTACCGACCTTGCACTCAGATTTGGTATCAGTGGTCAAGAATCAAATCTAAACCCGTAACAGTATAGAAGTTCCATGCACACAGACTGGTCTAAAGATGGCCAAACCCAGTCTAAGATAAACCTGGATCCACGTAGTATCAGATCTACCTGATGTAGGTTAGACCAGTGCATGGAGCTTCTGTACAGTTACATGTGCAACCCCAGGGCTGGTAAAGCTCAGCTTCTGGCCCCAGCCCCAGGGCTGCACTTTCCCTATCCATGCTTACCTGGCACCAAGCTATTTTTAGCAGATCATACCTGCCTACATAGCTCCCACAGAACATGCCTGCCCCCAGCATTGCTCCTGTGGATCCCACAGATCATCAATCTTTTCCCAGCCTGCCTGCCCCCCATCACCTCCACCCCCCCATGTAGCACTTCACATCCTGATTTACCTTAAATTGGGTTGCCATCTGTAATACAATCTAACCTTCTCCTAAGATCCCTGGAGTACTTAGCCAGAGTAGAACAGTCCAACACAGTGGTTCCCAGCCTCAGGTCATGACCCAAATAAAGGTCATGGGAGCAATGCCAATGACACTGTCCACAAAGGATGAGCCACACTGCATGCCAGGAGCTTCCCCGGCCCCAGGCCCCTGCCACTGCACTACACTCCCAGCAGTGGGTCACAGCAAAAAAAGGTTGGGAACCACTGGTCCAACAGATATGGTGCAGTCTATGACACATGTCATGGTACAAAGACTGGCTACAATATTAAGTTGGACTGCTTTGGCTGAAATGCTCATATATATCTCTATTTGCATTTCAGCCAAAGCAGTCCAACTTAATATTAATAACTGGTATTAATAAAGGGCCTTATCATTCAGACCTTACTTATATGAGTAATCCCAATTAAAATGAATGGGGCTACAGATGAGCTCCTTCTATGAGACCAGATCCCTCATGCAAACTTTCAGATATAACCAGATACTTAAGCAATTGTAGATAACTCTATATAATACAGGCCCCAGCAATCTGCATGCTTCTAAAGCCTAAGGGTTCTTGTTGTTTTTCTAAAGATCTTCCAGCCCCACATCCAATAGCCAGTGCACTATTGGCTGTAGGCACTTGTTCCCATATAGACACAGCTGCAGATCCAGACACCATGAACCCAAAGTCTTTGTGGCTAGAATTGTCAAGCAACAGCATCTAAACCAAGCCATAGATCTGTACATAAATGTTGGAATTAATGGCTCAGCCCACCGCACATAGAAGTCAATTGAAAACTTGCAATTGGAATTGCATCAGGCTTTTAAAATTAATTTAGCATTATGAAATCAGGAAAATAAGGCTGGAAGTGCCCTCAGGAGGTCATCTAATCCAACCCCTTGCTCAAGGTAGCATCACCCTTGTCTAAACCATTCAATATAAGTGTTGTCTAATCTGCCCTTAGAGCCTGTCTAAGATGCAGATTCCACAACCCCCCTTGGTAGTTTCTTCAAATGCTTAACCACCTTCATAGTTAGAAAGTTTCTCCTAATATCTAACCCACATTTCCCATGTTGTAATTTAAGACCTTCACTTCTTGTCCTGTCCCCAGGAACCACAGAGAAGAATTTATCACCAACCTCTTTATAATCATACTTCTCATATTTGAATTGTTATCAAATCCCCCTGCAGTCTTTTCTTTTCCAATTTAAATAATCCCAGGTATTCTATACTTTTCTCATAAACCACATTTCTTTGGTGGACTCTTTCCAATTTGCCTATATCTTTCTTGAATAGAGGTTCCCAAAACTGGACACAGTACTCCAGGTAAGGCTGCACCAGCACTGAATAGAGTGAAATAATCACTTTCCTTTACTTGCAGGTGACAATCCGCTTAATATGGGTCAGTATGCTGTTGGACATTTTTGCAACTGGAGCACACCATTGATTTATATTTGGCTTGTGGTGCATTGTAGCCCTAAGCTCCTTTTCTGCAACACTGCAGACTATCCATTTCCCAAACTGAAGGCCCCTCCTCTTTCTTTTTTCAAAGATGGGCACCATATTTACCCTTTTCTAATTGTCCAGGACATCATATGACCTGCATGGGTGCGTCTACAGGTCGTCATATGGCAACACTGCTATGGTGATCTGGGTGGTTACTGTGCTGTGTGCACAGTGCACAGTTAAATTTCACCATTACAGTGCCGTAGTGACACACTATACCTGGGGAGCATGCTGCTACAGTGATATAGCTGGTGATCATGTGTAGGCAGTGAGATAGTGCATTGCTACATGTCCATAGGGCTATGTGTAGATGCACCCCATGAGTTCTCAAGATAATATTTGATAGCTCTTTTGCAATATGGAGTTTCAGTGCATCTTTATAGAATCCAATTACATTTCAAGATTTAGACTGCATCCTGTTTCTTCTAAACAGTAGACTTTCCTATATAGATGGATTTAAATGCCAATCTGACATCCAAGTCAGAACATTTTTACTTTAATATTTAGCTTTCCATAAGCTGATTCCAACAGTTGTAATGCTTCTGATTTGGCATGCATACTAAATAATGAAAGCTAAAAAAACTAAACACAATTGTCTTCAACCTATGGCTGTCAGAACAATTTCACTTTTAGATACAAAATCACACCACAGATTGTTCTCCAAATAAGCGATGGGTTGTGTATATGCTTGAGTGAAAGAAAAGCAAATTAAATGTCAGATTTTAAACAATATCAGATGATTCTTTATCACTTTTCACCAAAAAATGTCAGTAATATTAAAACTATGGAGGCACCAGACACTCTATTCAACTAAAACTGTGCAGCAAGGAAATCTGCAGAAATTGGCACAATGCTACATAGTTCCCTGGCAGAGAAGCAGAAAAGCTCAATTTAATGTTCATTCTAGGGTTCCATTGTGGGATGGTTCATTGAAGTCACCTAACATAAACTTCCTTCAGAGCTATAGACTCTATTCCCTTTCTTCAGGTTGGTAGATAGACTGCACCCCTTACTCCCCGCCACACACTGTGTACATCCTCAAAGAGTGCCTCTGAGAGGTCTATCCTTCCTATAGCAATTCCCTTGGGCCTACAGATTGCAGCACACATCAGAAGGTGCTTCAGGCTGTGCTACGGACTTTTTCTTGGGATAATGCTGTTTGTATAAGGAAGAAAACAGAGGGTTGATTCAAGAATGTGCAGGGACAAAGTAAGATGGCCTGAGGAGCCATTGATAAAGGATTTCCCCAGCTCTATCTGTGAACATGCTTGCCTTGTGTAGATTTCACTTAACTCCATAATTACATTTTAACACAAAATTTGCATCTATATGGTACAATTCACAAGCTGCCAATCCATGAGTTCAATATAAAATGAAAAGAAAATTGGTTGGAAACCAATTCATCACTGAAGAATTATATTATAATTCTGACAAATTATATTGTTATAAAACAAACAAAGCAACAACACTGGTGGGCAAATTGGTTTAGCTCCATTGGCTTGCAGATACCACTCAGTCAGGAGATTGTGGCTCAGGTTCTAATGAATTTCTGTAAATGTTGTCACAACAATAAGAAGCAGCTTCTAGGGCAGGGGTAGGCAACCCCCCTGGTGCATGTGCCAGAGTGTAGCACACAAAGGCATGCTTCAGGGAGGACAGTGGGGGAGCTGCAATGGGCACAATTCTTGTTGTGGCCGTGCAGCCCCAGCCCCTTCCTCGCTGTTTGCCTGAAGGCATGTGTGCGCCCACTGCTGGCAGTGAACAGGCTGGGGCTCCATGGACCCCAGTGCAGCTGCTTGCAGCCTCCCTGCCACCTGCTGTGAGCAGTCCAGGCTCTATGGTGGGCATCACAGGTGTGCCCAGGGCCTGGGCCACCAGTAGCAGGCAGTCAGGGGGCTGC
>NW_005842324.1:1153781-1163353 GCF_000455745.1 Alligator sinensis
ACTGGGGTCCACGGAGCCCTGGCCCAGCTCATTGCTGGTGCACATTGCAGGTGCACTCACACCTCAGGATGGATGATGGGGAAGGGACCAGGGCTGTGTTGCCACAAGGAGTGGGCTCTTCCTGGCTCCCTTGCCATCTGCCTTGCCACTCACAGTGCCATAAGAAGGCGGGGAGGGGAGAAGGGGCAAGTGAAGCAACCGCCCCAGGCACCAAAGCAAAGGGGCTCCAACAGGCACTGCCCAGCTGGGGCAGGGTGCAGGACAGAGCCGTGAGCAGCTCATTTGGGGGGCGGGGGGGCACAGGGATGGGGGAAGGCTCACTCCCACTGCTGCATGCACTCCTGGGCAAGCATGGTGGGACGTGTGCCCCATGGATCTGTGCATGGGGCAAGAGCAGGCTGCAGCTGCAGGCTTTGCCCCGAGCACCAAACTTAGTTGTTACAGCCCTGGCCATGCCAACATCTTACAGGTCAAGGTTGCAGATATTTTTGGCATGCTGCGCAAAAATATTGCGGCCCCCTGTTCTAGGTCATGATGGGTAATGCAGTTTCCATGCAAAGCTTTGAATTACCCAGAGCTTCTATCCCAGTTCAACACAATTAGCCCTAAAGGAAGCACTCAGGACTGTAACATCAGGGATGTTGGAGGGAGACTTGGTATATTTGCAGAGCTCTGTGGAAGTATTGGCACAGCTGTATGGCTGCAAAAACCCAGGAAGTCTGTAGTGCTCTACATGTGCTCTACAAAACAAGGCACCACTTTAATTATAACATTGTGAAAAATGTCTCAGAGTTTCCCTATAGGCTATTCTCCTCACTTGGATGTTATATCATTCATGAATAACATTTGCATATTAACTTATAATAAAAAGAATGCCAGCATTTGTCTAATGATGGGTGGCACATTATTGAAATTTACTGCAAAGCAAAGGATTGGCTGTAGAATTGGGTGAATGATAAAAAAAGTGAATATTTTAACAGCTTTTATAAAATTCTTATATATTTGTGAATAATCATCCATAAATATACTATGGATAAAGAAAATGTACTTCAAAAGGTAGTCTCACTGACATATCATCATCATCATCATCACATCATCATTGTTATTATTAGTCAATCAATGATTTTTGCACCAGTGCTTTTTGACAAAGGACTCATCGCTTAGGCCTACTAAAATTCTGGGACCTCAGTTCTCCAAATGGTTGCTGTGGTAGGATTAATGTTGGAATCTGCTGGCAGGAAAATCACAGAAATGTGCTTGATGTATTTTTCAAAAGCTTTCATTTTAATATAGAAATCTATCTATCTGACATAGCATAGTTAGTAAGTGGTAATTAAAGGTAATCATTCAACTCATTTAGAGTAATTTTTTCTTATTTTTCCCAACTGAATAATAGGGCTGTTGTAAAAGAGAGTGCTGCTACTGCCCAGCTTTCTTTTGATAAAGCAAAAAGAAAAGACTTAACAAAATATTGTGATGAAAACAAAGTTACAGCTTAGTGCCTTTTCTAGCAGCTCTTCTTGCAGCTGTGGCCTTAATTACAGGAATTCTCCACACACTTAACGCCAACTCTAATTTACAGGAGGGAGGTTTACCATGGGCATCTGGAAATATGTGATTTTTCTGTCATCATATTGATTTATATGACTGTAATTATGACTATCACGGTCCTTGGGGAAAAGACTACCTCTCCAGTTACCTGCTTGAACTTGCTGCTTTGTGCAGACTCCTGTAGGCCTCTCTCCTAAACAGCACATCTGCAGGATAGCTCCACCCTATTCTCCTATATGATTCTTCCTGGTTGTGTAGGATTCAAAATTCAAAGGGTGACGTGTGTCAGGCAGCAGGCATTCTTGCCCTTGAACATGGGCAACAAAAAACACTGCATGGAAGCTTGGGTTGAAGGTTTTATAGGATGCGTGTAAAATTGGACCTGGACCAAAACCTAGGATCCAAATTATCAGATTTCAGGAAGAGAACAAGGTTGGACTCCAAACCTGAGTCACTATAAAACATTCAAGAAATTGCTGCTCAAACCAGTATTAGATCTGTGTCACTTTGTAGGTATACCCTAGATTTACTTTCTACAGCACATCACAGTCCTTACCTATAATTGGCTGAATGAAAACCCACACCCAAACCTCCCCAAACAGATCTAGATCTGGATCTACATTTTGCAGTATGGATGCATCCCTGGAAAAATGGATTCACTGGCACCCCACTGAAACAACCTTCCAAGCATTAGCAAAATGATGTTAAAACACAGAAAGGGAAATTCATCAATGCTATTAAATTCCTGAAGAGAAGACTCAAGCTGCTACTTTGGAAGAGGCTAAAGAAAACTGTCAAGGTGTTTCAGTGTTTTGCATCAGCTCACCAGTCAGTTCTTTTTATCATCAAACTCAGCAAGGATCATTAACACAGTTCACTTTTGCCCTTGTAAAAAGTTCTATAAAAACCTATTGAATTCTGTAAAGGTTCAGACCCAGCACTGTGCCCTATACTGTATGTGCATGTCCTTTATTGTTTTTAAATCAAGGAAGAGCATTTTGAGAAAAGATTATTCAGGGAGTGTTTAGGAGGCTCTTTCAGGAACAGGGGGTAAGTTTGGCGTCCAAGCCACAAAGGCAAATCTCCAGCTGCATTATTTTCTCCTGTGTCAGCAAGCCATTATAAATGATTAATTTGAATGAGTTCACACGTGCTGCCAGTGTAAAAAGGGTAGAATTTAGCTTAAATGCTTTCAATTGTTCTTAAGACTAAAGAGACTGACTCTCCTCTGCATTACTCCATGCCAGCATAGGTTAATTAACTTCAGTAGGGACGCATAGATGTAACAGTGGTGTCAGACAGGAGAACTAGGCAATATGTATGGGATGTCATGGGTATCAGGAACAGAAGAAGGACTGATGAGTTTGCAGGGCAACATAAAGTTTGCTGTGTCTTCTCTATTATATCATCTATTGATATCTGATTGACTTATAAAACCAACGTATGTGGAGCAGGCAGGCTAATCAAATGATGCTACCTCAACATTATCATTACCGCTCCCCCACAACAGGTGGGGAATGGGAGGACCCACAGAAGCAGGGGGGATTCAGCTTTCACAGAGAGGCTGAGCATCAGGCTGAGTTGTTAAGCGTTCATAATTCTGCTTGTCCTTGGACAACCTTTAGGAATATGTTTAAATCAGTCACAGCAGAACACTTTCAGGACAGTACCAGTTGTTAAACTCTGATCCACTATCTCTGCCCTTGTCTACATTTTCAGAATAAATAAAATAAGTAAAAAAGTTCCATTTAAACTGCTCAGGTACTTTCATACGCTTGCAAAGTATATTTACAGTAAGTTCAAATATTATTGTTAGGCCTTCTACTGTGTTTTGTGCCAAAAATATATTTATTGGGAGAATGTAGGGAGGACATTTTATAAAACAGCTGTTTGAATATTTTTTTCTCCAAGATAGTAAAAGAACAAGGGAATAGACACCCAAAGTCAATAACTGATCTATAACCCTACAGTTTGTAAATCCCTAGAATTCCAACCATTTTAAATGTGTATACGACACTATAATTGTAGTGCATTCCATATTTGAAAACTTGCCAAGTCAAGGGCACACGTCAACTGCTCTGGAGGAAAATGTCTGGTGCACATATCATTCCAGGTATGTAACAACTTCCTTGCAATTACTGAGGAATTATCCTCAATTTGAGGCACCTTGGGAGAATTGCTAGTGTAAGAGCATTGCTTTGTTAAAAAGGGATTTGATCTGAACTCCCCTAAACAATGGGGGACTTCATTAATAAATAGTAAATTATAAAGAATTTTCCTGTGTTGCTATACCAAACTGGATAGTTCTGGCTTGGTTTGTTTCTTGCAGCATGTACAAAAAATATTGTTTACTTTTTATTATGCATTGAAAGTTACAGGCTTTTTCTTCCACCAACAGAGTGACACCGCTCCATTTATCACATAACTCTGCACTTACTCAGATAGATATCTCCTCCACAAAGCTGGTGTGTAGTCATTAACCACAAGGTTTTATACCTGATCATAAGATTCTACCTCTTATCACTTGGATATCCTTCCTACATACATAGTTATAGCTGCAGTCTCAGTAGTAGTCTCATCATTTTCCATATTTAGGAAAAACACATTAAAGCATTTTTCAATTATTATTACTGTTGTTGTTAAATTGATTCTATTACCCTGACATCTAGATTCACTAGTCAGGCATGAAGGTCTCATTGTGTTAAGCGCTATACGCAAGCAACAGTCTCTGCCCCAGAAAGCTATTATGGCTTTACTTTATTTCTTGCAAGGTAATAGGACAGATACTTTCAACAGTTTGATGATCTAAAATTGGAAACTGAGCTTTAAATTAAAACCTTATATAGCAGAAAGGTAGCTTACATTAAAAGTGAAGCAAAACTTTTGGTAATAGGAAGCAGTTGTTAAAATATACAATTAAGTCTAGCTAATTGTTATTGCTGGCAAACCCAATGACAGATGAGAGACAAATGCTTCACTGAACGGGCCTTTGATCAAACAACTGATTTTACATAACTACAATGCAATGAAATGCTAACCCCTATTGAATACAGTAGTAATACTGACATTTAAGCAAATAATCTGACCTGCTTGTCCAGTCATCAAACCGCCCTTCCTTTTTATTTTAGTTGTAATACACAGGCTAACAGTAGCTTTGAAAAAATCCACAGGGAGATTCGCAGAGTCATTGATTTTAAGGCAATGATAATCTAGTCTGATTCTCCTGATACAGACCTCATAATTTCTGCACTGATTCCTATATCAGTATTTCAGTAACTTCTAGCTGAACTAGTGCATACCCCTTAGAAAGACATTTCATCTTGATTTTAAGTCCCCGTGATGGAAAATGGATACCTAGGGACTGGTATTCACCATGGATCAAATTCACTATTGTTCCAGATCTTCTGAGAGTCTTTCCTGGTATTGTCTATGCCCACAGTCTAGCACCCTGTCCAGACTCCTCAAAAGAATGAGTTCTCTCATAATATTGGCCACAAAAACTGTTTTTGCTGCCAGTGTCTAGCTAGATACTGAGTCACATGCTCTCAGACGGCAACCTGGTCTCCATCAAAACCAGATTTTGTTGCCTCCATACTTGATTATTACAACATAATATAACATGGCTGAAAGTATCCTCCTAGAAAGAGCAGCAACTGGTACCAAATGCAACAGCTCATCTCCTCAGCAGCACAGGTTATTGAGGGTCTATAATCTCTGTGAGATGCTAAATGCATTGGTCCCTTATGTATAGTGAACTATGTTTAAGGTTCCCAGTTTTTATTTTCAATGTTTTCTGAAGAAGGATATCTACAGGTCTACTTCATCTTCTGTGATGTTAACTGTTCTAAAGCTGATGTTCTTCAGAAACAATATAAATCAGGCTCAGGTATGTAAGAGACAGACCTTTCTCAACACCTGTCCTGGGACACTGGAAGCCATTCTAGGAAGAAATTGGAATGACCCTAGACCTTGCCACCATCAGGTCCTAATATAAAACTCATTTCCTTCTCCAAAAAACCCACTAACCACTTTGCATTTACCAATGACTAAAAAGTACATGCACACCCTGTTGCTTGTGGAAGATGGGAAAGAAATTTTACTTTAATGAGTTGATGTAAGTTATATTGTATGATTTTATTTTAAAAGGTGCTCATATGCTGTGAAGATGGGCACTAGAGAAGAACCTGAATAGAAGAGAATAGAATCTGCTGCCAGCTGTGCTTGAAATCTCTTTTTTCCCAGTCAGATGATTCTGCTTGTGCCTGTTATTCTGTAAAAAGACATTATCATTCATTTACTGCAGCTTAAAGTGGTAAGATAAGAGTTTTTGTCTCTGTGTGGGGGACTCGTCTAATGCTGTAGTTCTGTTCTGAGCTGGTGAGCAAACAAGAAGGGTTACAGGATAAAATACAAGTGAACAATTTAGAACAAGCCTGATGAGATCCTCAAATGAACTGTTCTCTTTTCTAATCTCTTTCTTTCAAGAAAAAAGGAAGAAATACGGTTGGAAATAAGGAACAAGTTTTAATAGTGAGTGCAATTAACCATTAGTACAGCATACCATGGATTCTTTATCATTTGAAGTCTTTAAATACAGGTTGGATGTCTTTCTAAAACATATGCTATGGCTCAAACAGATGTTACTGGGCTTCATGGTGAAAGGATATTGCTTGTGTTGTGCAGAAGGTCAGATGAGATCATCAGAATGGCCTCTGCTGGCCTTAAAATCCAAGTATTACTTTATTTGCTTTCAGACATGACTTTTTTTCTTCATTTGTAAGTGAAACAATAAAGGAAACTTTTAAAAGAACATATATACTTCAGAAGTGCTAGGTATTTTTACTTCTGCTGATAAAATTGCTAGGTCTGCAGCCCTTTGACTAAAGCCAGTTCATTTGGAGCACCAGGAATAGGAGGCACTGTTTATTATGTGCAAAAATATACCAGAAATCTACTCTCTGGAAGGCTAACCCTATTAGCCAGAGGCATAAATAAACACATGGAGGCCTTAATAGATACCCAAAGTCAATAACTGATTGATAAGCCTTCCTCACCCATGTTACCATACCCATCATAAAAAGGTTGCAGAGGCGCATCTGGCCCTCTTGATACTCCCCCATACAGCCCATGTGTGGGCAGTAATGATACTGCCAGGCATGACCCTGAGCAGTGACTGCAGGGTTCTAGGGTCTCAGGGAAAGGTATGAGGGCAACACGCTGTTGAAGATAAAGATCTGGGAAGATGTAGATGAATACTGGAGATTAATGCAGGCCTGAACAGAGGATGTCAACAGATGGGCTGCAGTTTTTTCAACTGCACTGAACACTGTTCTACAAAGAAGGAATGTTGGGAAGAGAAGGGCCAGTTTCACAAAGAAGGAGGGCTTTACATTAGGTTTGAAGAGGGCAGCAACGTAAGACTATAAGTAAGAATATAACAATAACAATAACTATAACGATCTAGTGACTGGACTGCATTCTAGCATGGGGGAGAGAGAACAGGAAACTGCAATTGGCCTGAAAGAGAGACAGAAAAATAACAGGATGACCTGCTGAAGATTTGAGATATCTATACACAAATGCCAGGATTATAAGGGTATAAAGAACAGAAGCTAGAAGTCATAATACGTTTATTAAAGAAGGATAGGCAAAGAAAAAAGGAGATGTGTTTTAAAACTAGAATGTATATATTTGCTATGAAGTTCAAGAAGAGATGAGAAACAGGGTAGTTGACTGTGACTAGGCCTATTTGGTGACTAAAAGCTGTGGGGCTAGCCCACTACAGAACTTGTGGCTGCCACCTATGGGTAGCGATGAGACCTAAAGCCACCAACTGAATTCTGGGGACAACAAATGAAAAAACAGGGCATGCTCGTGAGGTCATAGGGACAAAACAAGTGCACCCTGGGGGGACACCGAGCAGAGCACCCTGGACAGCTCCCACCGGCTCTCAAAAGCAGCTAGTGATCCAGCAGCTACTGCCCAGTGTTACTCTGCCCAGATGTGAGAACAAAGGAGACCCAGGAAAAAGGCCCCACAGTCCCTGGGGACCCTCCTGGCCAGAGCCTCCTTCCTGGTCAGCCAGATGGCCAACTTGGCCAAGGCCAGAAGGAGGTTGACCAGGAGGTCCTGGGCTTTGGTGTGGGGAGAAGTGCAGCCATAACTTCAGCAGGAGGTTCTGGAGAAGGAGGTGCAGGGGCTGCAACCCTGCACACTCCAGGATCAAGTGCATCAGGGTCTTCTGCCCAAAGAATGGGCACGTATCGGGGGCCATCTTAAAGTGTGCCAGGCACACGCCCATCGTGATGGCTCCATGAAGGAGCCACCAGCCTAGGTCCCCAGTGGTGCGGGGGATCAAGGTGGATTACAGGCTCTGCCACTGAGGTCCATCGGCCTCACCCTTGCCGACAGTGTCCTGCTACTTGGTGTCTGGGCGGGGTGCGAGGGCAGCACGGTGGAGCGTGCAGTGGATGAGAGTGTAGAGCTGGTGCCGGTGGGCTGTGGAAAAGCAAACTGGGCACAGGCCCCACCAGCAGCTCCACCAGGCTGGGGGACATGGAGGGATGGGGACCACCCTCACACAGGACACACTTCAAGTGGGCAAGAGTGTCAATGGGTGAGGCAGCTTTCACCTCCTAGACTAGGCACAAGCCAGATGCGCGCTTCATGGCCAGACCCATGCACCTGGCCAGTGTAGTGGGGCCCAACCACTCCAGCTCGGTGTAGTCCAGGAGGTCTCCAATCTGGGTGAGCCCCATCCAGGCCATCCTCTAGTGCACCCAGGGCGCCTCTGCCACTGGGACCACTCGTGACTAGGTAAGGATAAAAGACCAGCAGAGGTAGTAAAGGCTTTATTTGACCAACCATCAGAAGTATGTGAAAGTTAATGGAGGACTTGAACTACCCAGTTATATATTAGAAAAACAACACAGAAGTACACAGGCATTCCCTCATATTCTTAGAATGTGTTGGAGATGACTGTTGTTTCAGAAGGTGATGGAATCTAGTAGCGGAAGAGCTGTGTTTGATTGATTCTGATTAAATGATTGAGACTCTAAAGATAGAAGGTAATTTGAAAGAGAATGATGATGAAATGACCGATTTCAAAGTCACAAGAGCAGTACAATAAGGAGACTGGAATTATTGTACCATACTTTGGCTCAGGAAACTGGTAGCTAAGGTCTCTTGGAAAGATAATCTAAGGGATAAAGGAGTGCAGGCAGTTACAAAAAGTGACTATATTAAATGCAAACAATAGCAAACTATCCAGATGCAAAGGAAAGATAGGAAGCACAGTAAGAGACCAATGTGGCAGCAGGAGCTCATCAGTGCTCTAAATGCAAAAGGAAAATATGCAAAAATTACCAATAGGGAAACATAACTAAAGATTAGTGTGTAAAGGAATAGCACATACAAACACTAGGAATAAAATTAGAAAGGTTGAGGCACAAAATGAGTTTCCATTAGCAAGGACATAAAAGACATCAGGAAAAGGTTCTATCTGGACATTAGAAATAGGAAGAAACAAAAAAACTCTAGCTCCATTATTAAATTAAAAAGGAGAGCAAATAATGGACTATGCAAATATGTCTTTACTTGAGTCTTCACAAAGAAAAGTTAATTGTGACCAGATAGTTAACAGTTTTAATTTTATAAGGAATAAATAAATGCAGACCAGACTATAGAAAGTAAACACTAAAAAAAAAAAGATAATATAAATTAATTCAATGAGCAGGTCCTAAATACATTTTGTAGCAGAAGGCTCGGTGCTTCTGCAACTTTAAGAAAAGGCAGGCTGCCTGAGAAGCAGCCTGCAGGTGTGCCAGGGGACAATTAGGAGTCACATGGCCAACAGGGGCTGAGCTATCAGGATATAGCCCAGAGGTGGACCTGGGTAGGTAATCTAGCACTGAGAGCCATGGGAGAGGAGCTCCTGGGTGATAGCTGAGCTGGGCTAAGTAACACAGGTAGTTTACAGAAAGGGCTAAGGGGAAATAAGGAGGTCCACACTGGCCCAGGGA
>NW_005842324.1:1163363-1178605 GCF_000455745.1 Alligator sinensis
AGAGGGCCCAGAGAATGAGAATGGAGGGCCAGAGGGCCGAGAGAAACAGTGGAGGGTCCTGGGAACAGTTACAGCCAGGGTGCTCATAGGTCTCACTGGCTAGGAGCAGGGCCAGAGTTCAGGAGGGACTGGAAGCCAAGAAGGGCCACAGCTGGAGACTGGTGGGGCTGGAGAGCCCATGTGTCTCAACTGGTCTACAGGTAGGGCCAGGGTCTAAGAAGGACTGCAGGCCAGGAGGGCCACAGCTGAAAACCAAGGGGGCTAGAGTGCACATAGCCCAGAGAGGGGCTGGTGTATGTATGAACAGATCTAGTAGCCCGTAGGGGTGGTTATGATTTGACTGGTATGTATGACATCTACAAGGCCGAGGTGTGAGTACTGGGGAGGAGAGAGCCAATGTTATTAGTCCTTAAGACAGATAGAAGAGACACCTGAGCTCAGGAGTGTGAGATCAGGCTTGGGGAGCCCTGGAGCACCCTCCCTTTTTCTAAAGGATTAATACATCAAGGTGTGGAAGGGGAGATTGCCCAAAAGAGGGTGAAGTTGACAAGGGCTAAGGCAGTTCCAGGGACATCATGGCCATCCCTGGAGCTGGACCCTGCTACAAATTTGTACTCAAATGCCTAAGGAATTAGTCAAAGTAATATCTGAAGCAATGGCTACCTTCTCTGAGAACTCATGTATGAAGGAGAAGGTGCCGGAGGACTGAATAATGGCAATATTTCTATCTTAAAGAGAAAAAGGAGAAGCTAGGAAATTATAGACCAGTCAGTCTAATTTTTTTGACCAGAAGGTTCTGGGATAAATGATTAAACAGTCAACTTGCAATTACCTCGGAAAGAATAACGTGATAAAAACCTTCAACATTTGTCAAAAGCAGATGATATCAAACCAATCTAATTACCTTCTTTAATGTAGAACCTGGACTACTCTAGAAGGCAGAAAGCATTAAATGTGCTACATCTTGCCTTTTCTAAGGCTCTTTACATTGTCCCCATGACAATCTGCTAAGCAAGCTAAGGAACTACAGTCTAGATGTAATTACCATCAGGAGGGCTAAAAAATAGTTATCAGTGGTTCCCTATCAAACTGGGATCAAAGAAGGCTTTGTTCTGGGTCCTAATCTATTCAGCACTTTCAGTAATGAATGACTTAAATGATGAAATAGAGACTACATTTATGGAATTTGTGGATGATACCAAGCTGAGAGAGTATAGCAATAATTTTAACTCATCCTAACCAATTGGAAAGATGCTCTTAAGCCAAAAAGATGATATTTTCAAAGAACAAGTGAAAAAAAAAGAAACTTAGGAAGGAAAACTCAACTCTTAAAATATAAAAGGGGAAGCAGGCAGCCATATAGCTGGGGATTATACTGAATTACAAGCTAAAATGAACCTCATTCTGCAGTGTGTTAAAAGTAATGTATGCAAGACCCAAGAACTATTCCGTTCTACTGGGCACTGTAAAGCCTCAGCTGGATTACTGTGTCCAATTATGGGCATCATACTTGAAAGAAGACATAGACAAAGTGAAATGAATCAAAAAACAAAAACAATGACAGAAAGGTAAGAGGTTTAGAAAACAGGATATTTAAGGGAAGGTTAAGGATTTGATTCATTCAAACCAGAAAAGGGAAAGGTAAGGCATGGAGAAGTGATAGCAGTCCTCCAATACATGAAAAATTGTTAGTAGTTTTATAAATGGAGTGGAGATCATTGTTTTCTGTGGTCTATCACTTTATAATCTATGTTGGTAAGATAATAGGACTGGCTGCCAGCCTTATGCCTGGCAGCCAGTATTTTCCTAATTTAGCATACATTATGTACAGTAAATGGGACTTCCTTTCCTTTACAAAATCATGGACATGGGGCCATGGCATCCAACTAACCTAAACTGACCTAGCTTGAGTTATTTTAGCTAGAGCTATATTGATTTACCCCAGCTGATATTCTTTCATGAAGTTTAGGTACTTGAACTACAGCTAGTATGGGCAATTATTTCAAGCAGTCACGGCTTTCTGGGAACCTTTTAATTGGTAATCTAAGCTACTGGTTCAGTCTTTTTGATGTGATTTATGACTGGATATCTTGCCTACCAGATAGGAAGTAAACATACTTAGCCATTAAAAGATCTGTTCCAGGTGACAGATTGTCTTAGAGGTAACAGTATTTGTATTCAACATTTTCATCAGCATTCCAAGCTCTGATCCTCTGGAAAGTATTTTCTCCTTTGAGGATATAATACCATTCAGTGTGTTCAGTACAATTGAATGACAGGGTGGTGGTGGTGTTTAGTTTGTATTAACATTTTAAATCTAATTGTATTAATAAAAATTAGAGGGATCAAGGAGGCTAATACCCAAATAGGCTAATACCCTGGTACGGGGATCTGTTGTTTTTTTTGTGGGCGTTAATCTTGTTTATCATCACTTACCAATTTAAAGCAGTATTCAAAGCAGATTAATTAAGTAAAGTTTTATTTCTAGTCATCCTGAAGAGCAGGCAAAGGTCTAAATCAAGATTCTCCATTCAAATGCCAATAATCTTTTCTGCAGGGGTTTAGGTTGCAGCCGTGTTGGTCTAAGGACATAGGCAGACAAGGTTCCTTCGGTGAATTTGTCTTTTATTAGACCAACCCAAATAGTTGGAGAAAAGTTATTAAGCAAGCTTTCGGGTTCAAAAACCCATTGTCAGGCTAAGGAAGTTTCAGCAGTTGGTGTGTGCTCTTCCTGGATGGAATGAAAAGTAAACAAGCCAGGGGCTGGGCTGGGGAGTCAGTTGCCAGAAAATAATCTTTTCTGGTATTTAAAATCCAAGGCCAGATTCCTATTTGAATTTTGCAAATAATTTCTATTTTTATGAGTTACACTGAGATCCTCAAATCAAAAGCATCCCTGAACTCTGGGCTTATTTAAATTCACTTCTAGTTCTGATCACATACATGTATTTGTTTTGTTTTGGATCCATATTTGCAGTGTTCCAGTCTAAAGTAGATGGTGGATAATTTCATTCATTTTAAGGCCTTTTCATGGATTGTTGAGGCTGGGAAAAGGACAAAGATTTAATTTGTTCATAGTTATAAGTGGATATTTTGGCTCCCAACCTAAGAGAACCTGGGGGTCTAACTCCAGATACAGCTGGATGGGGAACTGCAGCTAGATCCAAAGCAATATGGGAGCAGCTGCTGACCCTGCGCTTGTCCTAGCCACAGCGGTTTGCAACCTTTGTTGTACTTTACAGACTGCTTGCCATGTGACCTGTATTCCCTTTAACACTTCAGAATTTCTGGTAGAAATGTCATCAGAACCTTTGTCAAAATCAAACCATCCTCACAAAACATTCTTAACAAATTGGCAAATTCTGATAAAAAGCCTTAGCTTGAATTTTTTTTTGACCACCTCTAATTCCAATAGGATTGGGTGTCTATGTAGAGCCACATGACAGAATTTCTCAGGGGAGAGGGTCAGTTTGTTTTTAAATACCTAGAAAATTACACACACAAAAAAAGTTTTTAAAATAATATTATTAAGATTGCAAAGTGAAGAACTCTGTAATTTAAAAATGCCAGACTTACTGTTGCCAGTGCAATCATAATTTGGTTCCTGGTATATATGTGCATTATAATATAATCTGTAATTACATGATTATAAATTATGTTATACTGAGGCAAGTGTTTCCCAGAAAAGCAAATGCAGCCCAAGGATGCAGCTGGGAGTTAGTAAAATTATTGAGGTGAAGTGTTAGGCTAAACATTGGAAATCAAGTTTGGATTTTCCGCAGAAAAATTTTGGACATGGGAGGTCTAATGGTGCCTGTTTTTTCTGGAATCAGAAAAAAACTGGAAGTTATTTCAGTAGACAGGGGTTTCATGCTGCAGCCAGTGACTGACCAGTCTGCTTCTGCTTCAAGTTGCAAGCAGGCTGTAGTGTGCGGTGTAATGGACTTGTGGACCTCAGCCTAAAGAAGCACGGATGATTCACCAGGGGCAAGTCATGCCTGACCAATCTGATTGCCTTCTATGATGAGATGACTGGGTCTGTGGATATCGGGTGACTAATGGATGTGGTGTGCCTTGATTTTAGCATGGCTTTTGATACGGTCTCTCACAACATTCTCCCAGGAAAGCTAAGGAAATGTGGGCTGGATGAATGGTCTATAAGGTGGATGGAAAACTGGCTTGAGCCTTTCTCAAGCTGAAAATAAGCTGAATATGAGTCAGCAGCATGTCCTTGTTGCCAAGAAGGCTAATGACATACTGGGCTGCATTGGTAGGTGTGTTGCCAGTAGGTCAAGGGAAGCCTATTTCCAAGACTGTCCCTAGCGAGGGGTGAGAATCGGGGCGACTGCCCCAGGCCTTGTGCTTTTGCGGACAGTGCTACATAGGCTCCAACGTGTGCCACCAGCTCCACACTGTGGCCACTCACCCCCCCACCCCACTCCAGCCCCTCACCACCCCCCCACCCCCACTCTGCGCTCCAGCCACTCACCAGTCCCCAGCCCCACATAGGCTGATATGCCCTGGGCCCCACACACCCCTGGGATGGCTCTGCCTATTCCCCTCTTTTCAACACTGGTGAGGACATATCTGGAGTATTGTGTTCAGTTTTTGGGCCCCCACTACAGAAAAGATGTGGATAAATTGGAGAGAGTCCAGCGGAGGACAGCAAAACTGGTGAGGGGGCTGGGGCACATGACTTACGAGGAAAGACTGAGGGAACTGGGCTTATTTAGTCTAGAGAAGAGGAGACAGAGAGGGGACTTAATAGCAGTCTTCAACTACCTGAAGCGGAGTTTGAAAGAGGATGGAGCTAGGCTGTTCTCAGTGGTGATAGATGACAGAACAAGGAGCAACGGTCTCAGGTTGCAGCAAGGGAAGTTTAGGTTAGATCAGCATTTCCCAACCTTTTTTATGCCACAGGACACTTACCTAAATAAAAAAAGCACCATGGCACACCAGACATGGAGTGGGGGGGAGGGGTGGTGCGCAGCCAGCTGGACACCGATAGGGTGGGTGGCATGCACAGCTAGCCAGAGGGCATTTTGAGCTGGAGCCACACCCCCTGCCTGGCTAGAGCCACGGTCCCCGTCTGTCTGTTGGCCTCCAGCCCAAAATGCCGCAGCACACCTGGACATGCCTGACAGCACACCTGTGTGCCGCGGCACACTGGTTGGGAAATGCTGGGTTAGATATTAGGAAGAATTTTCTCACTAGTAGGGAGGGTAGTAAAACGCTGGAACATGTTCCCCAGAGAGGTGATGGAAGCTCCGTCCTTGGAGATTTTCAAAACCCAGCTAGACAAAGCTTTGGCTGGAATGATCTAGTTGGGCCTGGTCCTGCTTTGAGCAGGAGGTTGGACTAGATGACCTCCTGAGGTCCCTTTCAACCCTAACTTTCTATGATTCTATGATTGTAACCTTTACATGTCCAAAGATTGTATGAGTGAGTCTGCCATATTTAAATATGTAATGAAAAAGCAATAGCATTTTCAGGTTAAAAAGAAATAAGCAGGCATAGGGAATTTTAAGAAATTCTAAAACTTTTCTTCCCTCTTTTCCACAAAAATTTTGGCTTTGCAAATCAAGCACAGGATTTAAAATATCTGGGTTCCTTCCTGACTGAAGGAGAAAGGAAGACAAAACCACAATAGCAAGGTTTATTGGCTTTCTACAGCAGACTTTGCACTTAATTTTCTCTTCTCTTTACCATATTCATGCAAAGCAGCTGTACTTGCATGTATATAGTCCTATTTGCAAAGGGCATGGTTGCATATTTTATATGTATGAGCATATACACAAACTATATATATATATCAGACTACTTAGCTCAAAGTCAAACTATGATGACATTAGGAGTCAAGCTGTGTGAAGGACAGAAGGTCTGTTTTGTGAAGGTCTTTTCAAAGTGGCTTTATTCTAAACTGGAATGAAAACTGAAAACTTTGAAATTCTCTGTAAAAGAAAATTCAAAAACATTTTTGTTTCAAGTCAAATGAAAGATTTCACTGTGACAAAACCAAAATATATCTGATTAGTTAGTTAGGATTTTTACGTTGTAATACAAAATACAAAATTCAAAACCAAATTCTAGAAAAAGCTACCCAATGTTATAAGGAATTTTGAAGTTTATGGCATTTTTATTCTGACAGAATTTGGTTACACTTTCTTAAACCAGCTCTAGTTGCAAGCATTTCTAGAGTAACTATCTTCTCACATGAACATTTATTCCTTTTAAATTTAAAGATTTGCACTTAAGTGTACTGCTTCATGAATGTCTGCTAAAAGAGTTAGTGAAAAAACTTGAGCTGACATGTTTTCAGGTTGTTTATGACACTTAGGTTTGTACCTCCATTTCACCTGCTCCAGTCTTGAATGTCTTGCCCAGTGTTTGAGGGAGACTGGGGCTTGGAACAGAGCAGCCAGTCTGCAGCTCAGTCTGAAAACACTGTTGTGATAGAGCGAAGCAAGTAGGACAGATGATGCTCTGTTCTGAATGAGAATGTGCACCTACCACTTGTTACTCAGGTGCCCAAAGTAGGGGTACTTTTGGATGGTCACATAGTAACTGTGACCAGAAATGAGCTACTTTGATGGATTGTTTACTCTGCTTGCCTGTGAAGCTGTTTTTAAAGCATACAGCAAAGATAACCAGAGCTTTACATGAGATCAAAATCCAGACAAACAAATATCTAGCACTGCTAGATGTTATGGTAGGAAGGTAATAGAAACATTTACCATTGATTAGATTCATTGTATAAAGAAATGTTTCCCCTGAACATAAGTGCAAACAAACCTTGGCTTACCTCGAAATCATGGAACATCCATTAAAATGGCTGCAGATCTCTTAATACCAAATCTGAGTCAGAACATATACAGAAAACCTTTGTCCAGCTCAAGGGAAGAATATAATATCCACTAGAAATACAGGGCAATTGTCAACCTGCAAAAAGTAATTCTGTAAATTGGAATTTGACCAAAACATCTGGTCGAGCATTTCATACTCCTAGGAGAAATGTCACTGATCTGAAACTTTAATCCAAAACCCACCAAAGGTAATAGAAACTTTTCCATTGATTTCAATAGGACTTGAATCAACAGCTTAATGACAAGATGTCTCTCTTTTTTTTAAATTTCATTTAAAAGACAACAGCGGATTGTCTGTCACTGCATATTGATTCATTGGTTAGTAAGGGTATATACAAGCATTACGTTTATATCGACAAAATCCTTTTTAGTCTGGTAGAAACACTTGCTGTACAAGCATTCACCTGCATAATCAGATCTAAAAATAGCATGTCCTGTGGAAATTAAACTTTGTCCCATGAAATTTAAGTCAAGTACAATAGGGGCTAGACTGCTTTAACAAATGCTTGTACGCTTAGCTAAGTGCTAGAAGCTCCACCATTGTCTCCAGCATCCCAGCCTGCATCACTCTGCAGCCTCCTTCTACTCACTCTGACTTGGCTGCAATCAACTTCTCCAGGTGAGTCACACTGCACCTGAGTAGCGGGGACAGCATTTAAAACCTGGGGGCTGGGGACTGGGGTCAGAAAGCTGCTGTTCCCCATTCTCCACACTGGAGTATCTGTTGTGAGGAGTGGCCACCCCTGACATTCCCTGAACACCTAGCCCATCCTCACCCACTTCCACCATTCCCAGAGCCCCCTTCCCCATTATACCTGGACCCATCCTGAAGGGTCAGTCCCTGTCAGTGGTGGTGAGGGCAGAGAGCTCTGTTCCCAGCAAGAGCCATGCTGTTGTTGTGAAAGGGGTGGGGCCTCAAGACCCCATCCCTCATACTCAAACAACATGGCCTCCACTGGCCTTCCTCCTCTCTCCTCCCCCGCCCCCCATTAACAGGGACCAGCCTGACCCAGCCCCTGCTGGGACTGAAGACCCCAGTCTTGCCTCTTCCCCCTGGCTCCCCACCCCCAACCATGCTGGCCCAACCTAGCCCCTGAAACCCAGATCCACCCATAACCAACCCATAAGCACCGAGGCAGCAGCCAACTCTGACCCAGTGGTACCTGACCCAACCTGCACTGGAACTGGGTCTGTTGCCTGATACTGGAGGGGTAAGGATCCATTGGACTGCTGGAGGGTATTGACTATTTTGAAAAGACAGCAGATATTGTTTAGGTCTGCTGCCTGCAAGTCTGACAGCTAGAAGAGAGGAAGAGGGTGTTGTGGAGAAGGGAATGGAGCGGTCAACTACTTACAGGAAGACTTTAGAGCCTGAAAAGCGTGCCGGGATCTGTGTTCTGGGCCCCCTTGGTTGGGTGCCACCACAATACTCCCTGTCTGCAAAGCAGGCAGCCAATGCCATGAATGCCATGTACAGAGTTGTGTCAGGAGAGTTTCCAACCACTTAAATTAAACTGTTTAACTTCTACCAGTTCATTTGCATGCTTGAACATACCCTAAGAAGAATAACTGACATCAAGACTCTTTCCACCAGGAGTTCCATCATCTTTAAAACTCAGCACAGTTTGAGGTGGTACAATAAAGGAATATGGAACAGACAGATCAGTACTATCCTGTTCTAAACGTAACTTGAAAGTTTTTTTTCTGGGTAAGGCATATATTATGCATCTCCCTTGACCCTTAGTAGAAGAGGACAACTGTGTAGACTGTCTTGATATGTTATCACAGACATCCATATTCTTTCACTCTCTCACACACACACACACAATATTTGTTTTCTTTTGATATCAGCAAATCAGTGTATTAGTGGTTTGCCACAATTTCTGCAAGCCAAAGATGCATTGATAAATGTGTCTGAATGATGTATGTTCTGGCATATTACCTTCTTGAATTATTAAATTAAACATGAAATTGAGAGTATATTGACAAAGTTAAACAAGCACATGAATAAAGAATTCACTTTGAAGCACAGAAATATTTAGAGTCAGCTGTGTGAGAACAAGTGGTGTTTCTCACTACAGGACTATGGAAATGAGAGTGTTCATGTTTGCCAAAAAAAACCCCCAAACTCTTAATCCCTAATAAACAAAATAAAAACTTCAACAGAATATATATTTTTGTTACTAATGATTAACTTGAAATCAGGTGTTAGTTAGGGCCTCTACTTTACACAGAATAATTAATACTCAGTCTAAAGAATCCAATAAAGTCTAGAAGTATCAATCTTCAAAATATGGGGCAAATATTACAAAGTAAAGACCAGTCTTTCCACGTAATATTTGGTTATAATGATGGGGCACATTCTATTCATGTAAAGCAGTGGTTCTCAAATTATGAGGTAGGCCTCCCTGGGGAGACATGGCATCATGTCAAGGGAGGCGTGAGCTGTGAGTCTTTTTTTTCCTTCTGAGGAGAGGGTAGCACCCTGGGAAGCAGGTAAGGAAGCAGGACGGGCAAGGGGAAGCTGCAGGGGGAGACAGATTGATTCTGAGCAGTCTGGGTCAGCCCATAGGGCTGCCCTGTGCATTACTGCCGTTCTGTCTCTGGGTGAACTGAGTCCCCCTGGTTGTGCAACATCAGCACTGCAAGATCTCTACCTCTGAGGGGCTCTGAATTCTAATGTTTGTTCAGGCATCTCTGGGTAAGTTTTTCTACCAGGAAACCAAAATTAGAATAATTCTTTCAAATCATTTCAATGTATGTTCATAGTCTTAGTCTCTGTAAATTACATAATCAGAAACATTATTTAGAGTGGTGTTTAGCACCCTCACTGAGAGTAGTAGCTTATTGTACTACTGCTGGTGCTGTTGCATTAAAAAAATATCTGGGAACGTGTGGATGCCTTATTTAGAATAGTACTGGAGACACTGGATACATGTCATGAATTAACTGGTAACAGTACTATGTGCATATATGCTATGCAGTTTTGGATATATGGATAATTATCATGCATTGTTTTTTGGAAACCAAATCTAGCAGAACCATATAAATGTAAAATTAAAATTAAAATTTAAATTTAAATTTAAATGTCCTTTAAATGGGATAATCTCAGATTACCCCAAATCATGTATATATTAGATTTCATAAGGTAATCCTTAGAGTTCTTATAGTTGGATCCAAAATGGGGGCAACATGTGACTTGGAGAAGGGAGGTCAGCTGTGCCAATCCTTCCCTTGGTATATGCTAGGTCCTTCTCTGAACTGACTCAGCTCTCTGGGCAAAGTTCTGCATCTGACCCCCCACTCTCCAGCTACCTCCGTGGAGAGGAGAGTAATGACCCAGTTAAACTGTTCTCCTATCCCATGTTGCTACCCAGAGTGTGGGTAACAGGGTAAGAGTGCTACTTACGTACCTTCCCTCCCCCTTCTCCCCACTCCCATCCGTGAGCACAGCAAAGACCATGATCTGACACTGTGACCCTGACTTTCTTGCACATCCAAATTTCCCAGGTCAAAGAGAGTTCTGGCTGCAGAAGGAATGATAGACAGTGCCCTAAAGTCCTGTTTTTTCTCACTTTTTGTGACTACTGCGTCACAAGGGATCACATATGGCAAGAATACAGTGTCTAATTTCATAACAGGGAATTCATTTTCCATAAGGGCCTGAGCTTCTGCTCAGTTAGTCCAAAAATCACAAAAACCATATTTATTTTAACATCTCCAGAATGAAACCCAATTCCAAAATATGAAGAGAAAAAGGAGGCACTACCAGTTAAACGACACTGTAATAAATATCCAGTGACATTTGAGGGCTTTAGCAGGATACCAAAGTGGAGTTCAATCTGACTAAGTTATATAGCAAAAACAGTAAATGTTTAAACTAAAAGAAAAAGAAATAAATTATCCTGCTGATATTTATTTACTTGGAGCAATTTTCTTAGCTACGTCCCTCCCTTTCTGGGCCTCACTTCCAGTGAGCCTCCTATGAGACTGATACTGCTACTATTCAGGCAAATCTGTATTAGATCAATAGGTCTTACTTATACTAAGTGACAAAATGTGTGCTGTACCTCAGGGTAATTAACATATGTTAGTTATCCGGGTGTAAACACATAATGGGGATGAGGCACTCTAGTTTTCAAAATGTGAATCCTTTCTGTGCCATCCTACATGACTCTGGGCCCAAACAAGCTCTGCTATGCCTGTCTAACATAAGAACATAAGTACTATACTGGATCGGACCAATCATTGGTGATGCGTAAGGGGTGCACGCAGGTGCATGTGCACCCCCTACAAAAAGGCTCTGCTGACACTGTCAGCGGTGCCTGTGGGCAGTCGCCGCTCACACCCCACACCCCTTGCCGCCAACACCACCAGCGGCATCTGTGGGTGGTCAGCGATTGCCGCTGGCCACTGCGGCCACTGCCAGCAGCGTCTGCGGGTGATCACCAACCCCAGGTCGGCACTCGCTCCCCACGCCGTCACCGACAGCGCCAATGACATCTACGGGACCTCCCCACTTACTGCCACCATGCTCCTGCCAGCACCGCCATGCCCCCCCAGCCACCGGGGGAACACATCATTCATGGAACCAATGATCCATCTGGCCCGCTATCCTGTCTCCAAAGTGCTAGAAGTAGATGCCATTGACAGAGAACATTGAATTGGATATCTCTAGAGTGATCTATCCCCTATTCAATACTCTCCCTGGCATTAACCATTATTGGTTTAGAGGTGTCAATAATAATATTCACCCACTCTGTTCAATAGCCATTAATAGATCTATCATCCATGAATTTATCCAGTCCCCTTTTTGAACCTGACTGTGCTAGCTGCCTCCACTACCTCCTGTGGCAATGAATTTCACAATTTAACTACACATTGTATAAAAAGTATGTTCTCTTGTTAGTTTGAAACCTGTCACCTAATTTCAACAGGTTCCCCCTAGTTCCATTATCCTAAGACCGGTTCACTTGGTCCATATCCTTCATGTTTTTATGGACCTCTATCATACCGTCTCTCTGCTTTCTCTTAGGCTGTTTGCCAGAATGGTTAATTTGCAGTTCTGTAACTCTAACACTTTATATGAAGATAACTTATTGACTCAACCCCCAACACATAGAAACCCCAAACAACTTTTTGTCTGGTACCTACATTCTAATGCATCTAGCTTAATTATCTTCAACTCTCCAGACTAGCTCTGAGAGCCATAAAAGTGTAGAACCCTACTACTACATCAAGGTGCAGTTCCCCGGGAAAGGTCTGAAGTTTGAACACAAAGGGTGCATCTACACATCATCGTATGCTGATGTTGCAATGGCACCATAGATGGTTACTGCGCCGTGTGCACAGCTGATGGGTAAATGTAGCCACCACATCGCCTTAGTGGTGTGCTATACTAGGAGAGCGCACTGTATGGTGCTGTAGCTGGCAAACTGTGTCGCTGTAGCTCATCGTATGCCATAGCACACTGGTGCTGTAGCATCGCTGTAGGGTGATATGTAGATGTGCCCAAAGTAAAGTAAGCCAGGTGAACCGCAGGACATGCCATCATGTTTAAGTGCAAGTAGTAATGTTGACCTCACTTAGCTGCCTCACAATAAAGATTGCAAGCACTTTACCTCCATTTAGGATTATATATGCAGGTAACTATTATGCATCAATGATCTCACTCTGAAAAATACTTTTGTGTCAGAGAAGACAACTTTAGATTGTTCACTGTTGAGATGGGGGATCTCATCTTCCTAGTCATTTTGCTACAACTTACTGGTTTGGGGGTATTGCCAGAATACAAATGATTCATATGGAGCTGATTTCTGACCCAGCCTGATGTGAGAGATCTGGAAAGCAGGGAAGAATAAGACTCCCTTGTCTTTCTCCAGAGCTGTGTTGGGATTTCTTGAGCATATTTTAACAAACTATTGAATTTACTCAATTCCAAGACAAGGTTTTTTCCTTTATTCAATGGGGAAAACAAAGCCTCATTTTAGAGGCTTCCCTTGCTGCTCTCTGGCTGTGCACGGGGTCCTGCTGCTCCCTGGCTCCATACTCTCTGAAGAGCAGTGGGGTGAATCAGTGCAGAGACAGAGAGTAACACAACCCAGTGCATAACCAAAGAGTGGTGAGGCAATCAGTGTTAGGTCCTGCACTGCTCTCTGGCTCCTTATTGACTACCTCACTGATCCCTGGCTTTGCGCTGATTCCCTTGCCATTGTCTGGCTCTCTATTGGGTCTTAGGCTGTTTGCTGACTCTATGCTGAGGGATTCAGAGCCAGGGGAAAGTGCAAGACCCTGTGAATAGCCAGACAGTGGCAAGGGACCCTGCACAGAGTCACCCAGCAGTGCAGCATGCAGCAGAAGAGGGAGGGAGGTGGGCAGCAGTGGACTGGGCAAGTAGCCAGAGGGAACAGGTGTTGGGGAGGTTATGCGGCAAAAACCAGGAAGGTAAGCATGGGGGGCAAGGTGCTGAGGGGCACAAAGGGGGAGAAAATAGCTCTTGCTCCTTTTCTGACCTACTCACACTGTCCCTTAGTCCTTGCCCCAGTTGCAGGGTTTAAAATCTCCGTTCATTTGCTGGTGCTGTCACCGTTGCTGGAGGTGCTGCTGCGGCTGTCATTGCTGCTCTCCTTATCACTGTTTCCAGGTCTGGTTGCCTCACTGTCCTCTTTGCTATCACTGTCCACTCCTCCCCTAGGGAGGGAGTGTCCCTTTGCCAGGTGGCATTGACTGCATCCTCCCTGTCCTCTCCCATCAATTTCTGGTAGTAGGACTGGAATTAACTCAGAACAATTTTAACACAATCTGCCACCTCGAGATTCATGTGCCTGTACATCAGGAGGTTCCTGGATTTCCACAGGGCACTCCTGATGCAGGACACAAACTGATCAAAGCAGGCTGTTGGGCTCCCCTAGTGTTTAATCAGGTATCCGTACAGTGCCGCCTCTCTCATCTCTCTGACCCCTGTCACTGCTTCGCAGAGTTGCTTTACCTTTTTCCACACCTCCAGAACCTACTTATACATAATGCAAACTATATTAGTCCTAACTAAGCCTTATGGTAGGTTCCCATCACTGTTTGTCCAATATTGGTCTTATAGGCATGTTCAGCGTGGGTTGCACTCAGTCTACTTCATACTTGGTTTCCACTACTAAGCACATGCTGCTTCTGGCATCAGTTTAATGATATGCAATGTATTTAATGAAGGAAATTTTCTTGTATGTAAATATAGGACAAGATGCTTTTTTCCCCCATGCTGATTAGGAGAGGGAACCTCAGCTTATATTTGAGTAAATATGGAAAATTATAAGAAATTTATAGTTTTCCTTGTCTAGAATCTAAGTTTTGGGGGGGTTATCTTAAATTCAAAGTCATCTTGGATTCAGATAAATATGGTATTTCCTTTCTTTGCAGTGGCAAGACATCACTGGTGCCCTTGTCCCCCTGAATTAACTGTGGCAAATTAGGGTGTTTTTGACCTACTACTTCAATTTAAGCACCCAGGTTTAACTATTTTATCTTTGAGAATTTCCCAAGTCACTAGAGTGAGGTTTTAACAGACCCAGGAACAGAACCTAACATTACTAACTTCCAGTTTTGTGATGCAAGCATTAAACAATATTCCCTCCCTTTTAATCAAAATGGTGCTACTATTCTCAATGGATGAGGGGCATATTGCCAATTCTACATATTCCCTCAGCATTACATATTTTATGCATATACTTTTAGAATTGTTAAAGTTAAAAAAGAATGTATAAGTGCTTGTTTGGTGTGCTCATTTCTTGTACCTTTTGGGCATGACAGACTTGCCATCTTGGGCCATACCATCTAGATACAGGAGCTAGAGTTGAGTGAATCCTACAAAAAGAATGCATTCATTTAAATGGGTAAGTCATCTTGACACAAGCATTCCCCAGCCTGCCACTATAAAAAAGCATGTGAGTGCAATTTAAGGGAACAGGAATCCCTAAACTTGTATAGGTAGGAGTCTTAAAACTTAGTAGACAATGGTTTAAATTCAGTGTATCCTCAACGGTTTCATTGATTTTATGTACTTCTAAATCATATGGGCAATTGCAAAAGACATATAAGAAAATAGTTTCTAACAGTGCTTTTTTTCCATGGTTACAAAGAATTAATTCCACATGAAGTTGTGTCAAACAGATTACATAATGTTTGGCTGCATGTCATAGTCTTTAAGTGTTCAAATATTTTCCATTTGATTTATTTTTACTCTAAAACATACTTTTCATAATCTTTACAAATGAATGTGTAAGACTGTAGGTTACTGTAACATAAAGAACTGGCCTGCTTTTATCCATTATAAGTAACTGTCATCTATGGGTGACTGATGCCTCCCGAGTCGGGGGGGGGGGGGGGGGG
>NW_005842324.1:1178636-1182492 GCF_000455745.1 Alligator sinensis
TCGCCAATGGGGGGACACTTCCTGTTTCTCAGCTGGTGCCTCCAGGGAGTACACGGCCAATCTCAGGTGTGTTGACGCCCTTCAATCACCCTTTTTGGAAAGGATTAGTCAAGCCCCTTTTGCAGGTAACCAAAACCCCACCTTTTGAATCAGGGTCCTTTCCCTAGGAAGACCTAGAGTTGAGCATTTGTGAAGATTCCTTAGTTTGAAGGCTTTTTTGTGTACTGAGAAGATTGATCCTGAAATAGTACAAGTGACAGAGTAATTATGTAAAATCAAAAAGCCACAGAACAGCAGTGAAATTAGATTGATTCTGGTGTACTGACATTTCAAAGGGGCAGCCAAGTGAGAGCCACAATATCAATTCAACAAGCCAAAGGCTATGGATAAATCTGAATAAAATGGAGCAGCTTGTGAGTATAACCATTTTGAATAAGGATGTGTTGACTTGATCCAGTTGGATCAAGATAGTGCAATGAAGTGTTATAGACTGAAATGTATTATAATTATGAAGAAATTAGCCATTGGCTATTGTACAGAATTTTCTGACCACATTCCCTCCTCAGGCCCACTTCAGCATGAAGCATCTGATTAACAGAACACAAGCTAAGGTTAAAAACCCTATTGAGGCAATTGTGGCACAGCATAGAAAAGCTTAATCTACATTTGTTTCTTGTAATGTTAACAAAGAGAAAATAAGCTAATACTGCTAATAAAGCACTAGCAATGATAGGAACCATTATTCCTAGCATGATTTGAACCTTAAAAGTCCTGTATTTTGCAACTGGCCCTGCCACTGCTTTTCTTAGTGGCCTTTACATTTCCATGGCTAGGTCCATGCTATGTATTTCTGTTGATATACCTATGTTAGTCAAGAGAGATGTGGAGGTATGATCCCTGATTAAAACAGCTATATCAGCCTGCATACTCCTAGGTTAGATACAGGCATTCAAAAAGCCTCAGACAGAATCCAAGTTACGCAGTTTTCTGTAAGCAGTGTAGTTTAGATTGGTAGCAAACAGAACAAACATTTGCCATTGGTGGGGTGGGGGGCAAATCTTAGATAGGGTTCCACCATTTTTAAACCAGTCTGTGGGCACATCTACACATGCAAAAGGTTTGGGAGAAAATCTACTGGAGAGTAAACACTCCTGGGCACATGTCTACACGTGCAGGGATGCAGGAGAAGATTTGCCATAGACTGTTCCCACTCCCTGCGGCCCTTCAACTAGCCCTACAGCAGCCAGGGGGAGCTCTAGGCTCCCCCCTGGGTGCTAGCCCAGGGGCCATGAGACAGCTGTCTCTTGGTGGGGGCTGGGACATTGCTCCCTGCCCCTGGGAGCTGCCTGATGCTGAGGCATGCTTTACCACCAAAGCCTAGGTGGGGAGATCCTCATCTCCCAGCCTGAGCCCCGTGATTGCGGGCCGGGGCTAGGAGATCCTTATCACCATCATGGAGCAGGGGTTGGGAGCTCCCTGCTGTCAGGCAGGAAGACATTGTCCCCACCAGGGCTCCAGTAGCAGACCCCACCCTGGCAGCAGGCAGCTCCCAGGGGTAAGGAGCAATCTCCCACCCCCTGCTGCCCAGCTGACCCAGGAGCACATTTGCTCCTGGTCAGGCAACTACATATGAGTTACTGCACAGTTACTAATCTTGAGTTAAGTTGCTTCTTACATTTGCTGGTAGCAAATTTACTTGTAACTAGAGCCAATTACTGTACAGCAAGCATCTTCACATGTAGCAAAGGATGTTTACTGTGCTTAATTAGCTCTGCTGACCAGTAAAGTGTCTCATGTAGACGTGCCCAGTGTGTGCTGAAATTATGCTCTGTTACAAGCAGAGACCAGTTTTGCATGCTGAATTTCTATTCTGTTATGGGTATAGACCAGTTTCCGATTAATTACACTGGTAAAAGTGTAATGCCAGTACCTGTACCAGGACCTGTACCTGGCCCTATTGTACATGCATTTATACCAGCAGGGCTGTGCTCTTATCAGTACAGTTTGTTTCACCTGAGGAAGAAGAGATTTTTACTATACTAGCACAAAATACAAGATATTTGGTATACCTAGCTCTACATTAGATGTGCTTTGCCAAAATAATATGCTGCTAGTCTTAAGCAATTGAAGTACATCTAATGTTGAGACAGCCTGAGTTTCAGTTTATCCAGGCTTAGAACTGGGAGAAAATTCTCTCTCTCATAGAGAAGTTCTGAGGTCAGATTCATTAATGTTTGTAAAGATGGTTTGTATCCTTGCAAAGCAAATGAAACAGGCACTATTATAGACTCTTTTTAAAAGGGTAAAGATTTTATAAATACAGGGAGCAAAAATGAGTGCAGAATTATAAACAAAATGACATTTTTGAGTACTTTAAAAATGTTTTTTAAATTATGTCTCAAATACATCCATGGAATAATTAATTGTCAAAAATGTTATTTTTCAAACAATTATATAATTCCTCTTATGTTACTTGCAAAATATTTCATTACTGAAGAAGCTGCTCTTCATTAATATTGAAATTTCCTAATATTTTCTGTATAGAAGGATATACCAGCCCTAAATGAATATAGAAATTCAGTAATTAACACTACAGCTCTCCATTAAATTAAAAGAGAGAGAGAAAGCATAAAAAAACTGTAATGTACTTACTGAAAGCTAAGACTCAAGCAAAATCAACTTTTTATTTTCCAAGTCTCTGATATTGTCGTATATTTCCCTCTGGTATATTTATGTTTAGACATTATGAAAATTACCAGCTATGACATGCCTATCCAGTTTAAAGTGTCTTACTCTATTACTAAATGCAAAACTCTAGAACTCTTGATCAACTCTCAGCAATGATACCTTTTGTTAGATCAACTAAGAAATCGCAAAAAAAAACCCTTTTTTTGGAAAGCTTTTGGGCACATGCACCCTTCTTCAGGCTGAGGACAAAGTTCTTCTATAATATTTAACAACTACAACAAAAAAAAACCCCAGCAAGTGGTGCCAGCATTCCCAAGGTCCCAAATTAAAACCAAAGAAAACAAGGCAGTAAGGGGAAAAATAAAATAAAGAAAGCTGTTAGATAGGTCCTGATTATTTTTAGGTAATTAGAAAGGACAGATTTTGATGCAAAATAATGGCCATCCCATGGAGTATGGTCTAGATCAGAGGCATACAAAGTCCAGCCCATGGGCCAGATTGGGCTTGCAACAGACTCCATTTCCCAGCAGCACCTGCCCATGTTACTGTGGACATTTTCCAGGAGCAGCAAGGCCATGACAGCATGGAGCCTGGGTTTCCATGGAGACCAGTCCAGGCAGCACTGGCAGGGTGTGCAGCTTGGTGCAGAGCTGCTTTGGGGCTGGGCCAGGGCCAGGGCCGGGGCTGGGATCTTGAGGCAATGACAGTGTGGGCCAGAGCCAGGGCAGATCTGTGATCCACACCTGGGCAGGGGTGTGCAGGCAGCAGATCACAGCTCTGCCCTGACTCCAGACCATGCTGCAACTACTGCAAAACTCTGGCCGTAGCCGTGGCACAGCTCCCTGCGCAGACCCATTCTCTGCCAGCACCGCTTGGGCCAGTCTCCATGGAAACCCTGGCCCCACACTGTCATGGCCTCACCGCTCCTGGGGTCTCCATGGAAACCGGCTGCAGCAACACAGGCAGGGGCTGCTGGGAAATGGTCCGGCAGCTGACCAGATCTGCCATTTTGCCCATCTCTGGTCTAGATCAAGCATATCAAACACACTGTCTGTGGGCTAGAACTAGCCCACAATGCCGTTCCATCCAGCCCGCTGGGCAGCTTCCACTAGCAGACTAGTGGAAGCTGGGGGAAGGGGCTGCCCCAGAATTTTGGGGCCCCTGTTCC
>NW_005842324.1:1182523-1186947 GCF_000455745.1 Alligator sinensis
CCATTGGTGGCAAAGGGGTATGAGGGCTTCATGACACAGCCCCATTCACCCTGCCTCTGCATGGCCCTGCCACCTCCAGCCCTAGAACCTTGCTGCCACCACCACACCTACCACAGCCCCTGCTGGACCTGCCACTGGCCTCATCGATCCAGACTGTGGTCCTTGCAGTGGTGCTTGCAGTGAGTTTTGACACCCCTGCTCTAGGTTGTGACTGCCCAATAACGGAGAGAGGCTTCATGAACAAGTTTGAATCACAGTTCTTGTAGTCTCTAAGCACAAGCAATGCTTCAGACTTGTGCTGACAGTGGTGCCAGCCTCCCTAAACAAGATAGCGACTGCAATGACTGGCAGTGATGAAGCTGGATTTTTCTGGCCTAATTTTATACCCCTAGGGCAGCTACCAATAAGCTTCATTTTTAGTTTTAGTCCCTTGTTTTTTGTGTTCTGATACTAGAACTGAGATATCAAGGGAAAGGTAGAAATGCATACTGCACCCCTTCCCACCTCTCTTATAGTGCTCTGTGTCCCACACCCAGGAAATCTATTTCAAAGGAATTCTCAATGGTAAATTTTATCACCAAAGTTAAAATTAGTGGTTTTTCATTATTGTCTTCCAAGCCCAGATCTTTGTACCTGTGACACAGGAACCACTCCATTATTTATCAGTCAGAATATGGAATAGCTCTTGGCTAAGCATAACTTGTTTCAGAAGAATACAATAAATAGCCCTTTTGCACAGTATAATATCTAAGGGCCTGAAGGGGTTAAATCACCCAGAGGCTGAGCTAGTGGCTCAGCCTTCATCAGTGTGGGCCATGGGATTACAATACACTGTATGTCCTGATCTTATTCATATGAGCAAAGACTTTCAATTAAAACAGAGCCTTCATAACAGACATTCTAAACTACCCAACAGGACCTATTGGCTAGGGACAGAAATTACACATAAACCGGTATAAGTGATCAGAAACTGGTTCACATCTGTAACACAAGAGAAATTTAGTGCGTATAAACTGCTTTCAAAATGGCCGAAACCAGTTTACGATAAACCTGGGTGGATGTAGCGTTTAGGTTATAAGTGATTTAGGTTAAACTGATTTATTGAACTTCTGTCCTAGATCCCTCCAGATTCAAGTTAATTCAGTTTCCCTGCGTCCCAGGATGCTTTACACCTCCCCCACACCCTCCCCCTGCTTCACAGGGTGGGTGGCCTAACTAACCAAAGATTGAATCAATTCAGCCTTGGGCTTTTTGACTGTCTGTACTTAGCCCTGATCTCTAACACACCTGGTCAAGTCTAACTACATAAGCACAGAAGACAGCTATCATACACCAACAAGACAACCTGTAATATAGGAAATGATGCAATAAACAACCCATATTTCTTGATAAGATGTATGTCTTCAGACTGTGCTGATAAAATATTTGTGAAAAGGGCCGAGGAAGATTGATGTTATCTGGCCATTGTCTTTCTTTCTGCAAGCAAGACAATCATTGAGTAATTCTTCACATATGTTCTACCACTGTACTTTGCAAATCATTGGAAATCAATAAATGTTTAAATTATTTGTAATAATGAAAATAGAGATATTTGACATTCTTTTTAAATCCTAGGAAGGACTTCAGAGTATATATTTAAACAGAATTTGGCTCACACTATCATGACTCTTGAAGGGGATTGAAAAACAATGTATCCACATCCTCTTGCCATATGCTATAAACATTTTTTGCTATAAACATCTGGTTTCTGTGGGATATTCTATAATGCAAAAATGTGTTAAGCCCTTTTGTTCAGTAAGGTTTGGTCATAGACCTTTCATCCTCAATGTCATATATTTACAGAACTCCAGACTGTACATATATGATAGGGAGCAATAAAAATATCCATAACCAAAGCCAAGCATCAGACAGCAATTTTAAGACAATGAAATACTTTAAGACAAGCTGCAGACAGAATGCCATGTGTTATGAGATCTCAGAGATGAAGCAATATGGAGGAGAATTCATGGCAGAGAACATGACACAGTACATCATCTGCTAATATGCTATCAATTTCATGCTAACTATTTAACCAGTCATTGTTTCCTATAGAAACTGTCTTATGGGATACCTAAAGCAAAACAAATAGTTTTCTCATCAGTATTCACTCCAATTTAAAGCTGCACATTGAAAATGTTTAATCTTAACCTCTTTTAATTTGTCACTGGCCTAATGTACTTAAATACGATGGTTTATATTCATTGCTAAGAAAAGGTTTATCTTAACTTATATAACTTTGGACTTTTTCATAACAGATAAATATCTAGTTCTCTATTTTCTTAATCATCTAGTTATTTGAAGTGCCTGATCAGAGCCCCTTTCAAGCACTTGATTCACAAAAAATGGGTCCTCAGGACTTTTGGAAATATCACTATTTAAATATGTACTCTGAAGCTTTAGTGACTCTCAAGTTGAACACTCAAAGATTGCAGTCACTGAACACATGAGTGATTTTTGAAAAATTAGGTTGTAGTTGATTTTCTGAATGATACTAAACTCTTGGCCTCAGTGATGTCTTCTGGCCATGAATTCAACAGATTAATAATAGAAGAGGGTCACAGGGTCACTGGCTCCTTTAGTAAAATAGGTCCCGTTCCCCTGTAATGGAGGAGGTGGACCCCTCTGGATCCAGTTAGGAAGGTAGGGTTGCACCTGAGGTTAATAAATAAAAGAAACAAGGGAAGGTAATTACTGTGGGGGGTGGCGATGGGGGTGAGGTCAGTCCTGGTCCTGGTCCTGGTCCTGGTGGGAATTGACTTGGCTTCCCTAGGGAGCAGAGAGAACAGCAGAGTGCATCTGTTCACCTTACTAATCCAGCCAGCCATGACCAGGAGTCTGAAGACCAAGCTGTGACAGAGGCAGTAGGGTTGGTCTGCTGATTCCACCATGTTGAAGAGCTGGTTATTTGGTGGTGCTGGGGTAGATACCAGCAAAAGGATTTGTCTGCTGGCTTTCCCTAGGCTGGAGAACTGAAAAACAGGGGCTTGCTTACCTGCTGGCTTCTGTAAATTAGAGCCATGTCCAAAAAGACAATGTAGAGACAAATCCCAGGTGGAAAAGGAAAAGGAGAGAAGGCATTGAGCAGCAACTGACTGATACAAGGACCTCAGAAAGAGGGTTAGGAGTCCCCGGTGACACCACAACAGGGATATCTATGTTGATGCACTGCTGGGAGAATGTGAAGAGCTGTGACCAGGTGGAAGAGAAGAAACCAGGTTGTGAGATAACTATCTGCAATGAGTAAAACATTTCTTGTATCTGCTCCAAATACCTTGCTCTTCTAATATATTGATAGTTCTTTTGTCCTTGCATTCTGAGTAGGAACAACCAATTCTCCTTTTCCATACCATTCATTATTATTTGTCTATTGTTCAAACTAATCAGTCCCAAACTTTTCATTTTTCCTCATCCAGAAGTCTGTCCAAGTCTCTAAACATTTTCATTGCCTATCCTTAATGTCAGACCTACGTTTTTCAGTATATCTGTCAAAAATGTGTGTACTAATACCTTTCACATGTGGATGAAGTTTAGAATTAGGCTTTCCATGTGATAATTGCAGCACAAAAGGTTAAACTCCTGTAGAACAAAAGACAACATCACCATTGTGAAACTTGGTTCTGTTAATCTTCCAAACACAGTGTCACCCCATAATTTAGAACATCAGTAGTGAAATATAATCTGAAAAAGATACGGGGCATTTGATTGTGGCATTGACACACAAACTTAATGATCACCACACCAACTTTTTGGAACATTTCACTTAGTCAAAGCATTGAGGAAAACTTAGGGAAAAGACCTGTACAAGTTACTGAGACCAGCATCTCATATTGATGTAACAAGTGTGGTAGACCTTGGGATACTACCACCATTTTATTATTTTTTTTAAATGTTTGTATACCAACTAAGATATTGCAGTAGTGCCTAGGAGCCCAATCATGGTCTATGACTTAGGTTCCTAGGCACAACTGCAAGTAAAAGAAGTCAGAGGTCCATCCAAGGCCAACTGACCCATTGGGCTAGTGTGGTTAAGACGCACCAATTTCTTCAGCCAACTCCACACAAAACAGTGAGATGGCTAGTATCATGTCTGGCTGCTTTTGACTTCCCAACCTGAATGATACCCATTTGCAGCTGACTCAACTGGGTCAGGCTACAAATTTTGCACTCATACTTTTTGATCTACAGTAGAAGACCATCATTGCTGTGCCATCATGCCCATGAAGTATATCAATATAAAATAACAGTATAGTAAAAGTGATATATTATATAATATTATAGTACACTATAGTATATAATAGTAAAATAATAACAGTACAAAAGGAACTAGGTCACTGAAGGTCTGTAAAGAGGAGGTGTTCTTCTGGTAGCTAAGTTCCTCTTAAAAT